>NW_024039307.1:1800000-1957500 GCF_016077235.1 Cyprinodon tularosa | reverse complement strand
GCAAGGCATACATATATTAGCAACCCTTCACAAATGAAGAGGGACCAAAATCACTTACTTTAGAGTACACCCTTGTGGGATTTTCTGGTTTAAACAAAGAGCCCACAAAAAAAAAAAAAAAAAAAGCTAATATAAAACACTATCACACTACAGAATTTTCTGGCAGGTTTTAACTAAGGCTCAATTCCAACACACATATTTCAACATGGAACCATCTTATTTTCAGGTGATGTCACCTCTAATATAAAAGCAGCTTGAGGGGTGAAGAAGGTATAATTATCGGATGGTAGGTTTGTGGAGATAACATCTAAGATTTAACCTTTGAGCATGTACAATAACATAACTACACAGTTAAAATGTCTTAATACACTCTTTTGATACTTTCTAAAGGTAACACATAAACCCATCTATTCTTGTTTTAAGTAATACGCTAGATTTTGAAGTACTATGTTTAATTCAGTTGTGAAAAAGAAAGTAAATCTCAATTATTCATAGCCTCGCACAATTTATGACCCCCATGCAGTACCTCTACTTAAAAGGCTAAAAACTCTTCAATGTACTGTATTGGAGGTTTACACTGCTGAAATGTTAAGGTCTACATCAGGGCTATATTTACATTGACTCATCCCAGGTCTATGCGTGGCAATTTGGTTCATTTTTCTATGCACAGCAAATATATAAAATTATTTGCCCAATTTCAAAGTGCAGTGGTCCAAGCTGGACAAATCTAAAAGCTAAAAATACAGTCATTGGAAAAGGTCATCTTGAAAATCTTTATCGTGTACAGAGATGGACGCATGGATAGATCCTGACTCAAGTTGTTCATCAAATTGCTCTGAGACTGATAGAAGCAAACCCTTCTTCCTCTAGAGAGCTGCAAACAAATCAAACAGGTTAACCAGTGTTCCGTGAAGCACTCACAACATAATGATACCCAGGCTGCACTATTTATACCATGTCTCTCTCTCTCCAAAACAAATTGCCAGTAAAGGATCATTTACTCCCACTCCAAGGCTGCCAAATGCATAAAAGTTTTAGTGGTGATGCTACATTTATATCAAGCAAAATCATTTAACAACTCCGTAGCTGAGCCTGAAAGTAGTGAAAAAAAATCCCACAACAAGAATGCCAAATGATGAAAACAATATCTGCCTCAAGTTCTTGGGTACATGAGATATGAACGATATAGTAAGTTGGTCAGCCCTGAAGCAAATAGGAGCAAATAGCAGATGTCTGTTGAAAGCAAGACTTGCAATTATAGTAACTTGCAAAGGTATGTATAATAACCCTTGAATCTTAAAACGTTTCATCAGATTGAAACCACAGAAATACCCCAAATATGACATAATATGTCTCTGCAGTACTTTTACATGTAGTTCAACTTTGTGGACATCCTACTTTTTATCTATAGGGTCTATTGGTTGATGCACTCCTGTTTCCATATTGGCAGATTTATGCAGCTTCCACTCTAATTCATCCCCAAAGCTGAGATCACGTCTCTCCACTCAGGTTTCTCCACAACAAACTTTATAAACCCCCTGCAATATAGTGTATACTTTATTTAGATTTTATGTGATAGAGAATCTTAAGGGTCTGCACCATAAAAATCCCCCCCAAAAAAGCACTCAACTAAGTGTTGCACATGCAATTAGTCTTTGTTATGTTTGAACTACAAAGATTGTTACACAATGGATAAAGTGCATTGCATTGCATCACACTATTAAAAAGAGGAAATTGTCTGTATTGTCTGTCTCTCTTTCTCTATCCCTTCAGTTCTTAACCCCTCTTTCTGGCTCACCCCCTTTCCATACATGTGTTCATTGTGTACAGTTTCACTTCCTAAATAATTGTCAATAAAATTTCATATACCAAGCAGTGCCAAGCGCCAAGCGGAACCTTATGGTAATGGTCATAATGGTCGGCTTGTGAAAGCATATCTGTTCGGCTATCACCTACCTTTGGGATATTGGCACTACGGGAAACTATAAAGTTTAGCTACATGAAGAACAAGCATTTGCAAGAATGCACTTGGAGAAAGCAGACCTCCATCAAGCAGCAAACGTTGTCCCATATTGTGACTCCCACCTATAGTTAAAACTCACACATGATCTGAATTACATATTAACAAATTTTAATGAATTTTTCCTTGGCATGAGATGCACCTTCGGTAGAAAGTTCTAAAAATCCTCTCTTAAGTTTGTGCACGTGCAGCTATCGGTGTCTGTTGTGCTTCATTTGCTCAGAACTCTGCATTTGTCTTTGATTTTGAGCAAGGCATGCCTCCCCTATCTTGTGTTTTAGGATTTTTGTCTTGATATACTTCAAAGATTTTTTGAGTCAGATGTTATCATTGGTCACTGCTGCCACCCTCTAGTTTAGGATGGAACTACTTGTTCTGCCAAATAATTAATGCTTTTAAAACGTTTCTGGATCCAGATTATGATTTGGATCATCATCAAAATGTTATGGATTGTTCCTTAACACCAGACTCACTATCTCTGAAAATTTCAGCAAAATCTGTCAATAACATTTTTAGTTACAGTATTAAAAAATTAACCAAACAAAAAACAAAAAAAGCAGACAGACAAACAAACAGATAAACCAATAGCAGTGAAATGAGAACCTTCTTTGTGAAGGTACTGTAATTTATAAAGATAAACAAAACAGCTGCGTTTCAGTGTAGATTTGCATCTTTATTATCAAATATTTCAATGCACCAAGAAGTTTTGAGTATCAAATGTTTTCTTTCACGCAATTTATGTTTTTATTGATTGAAATTAAATTAATTAGATTACACCAGCCAAGTAATAAAAGTTTTATTTTTCCTCTTCTTTGTTGAATATTTTTTCTACTTCTTAAAAAAACTGATATACATGAACACAAAAAGGTAAAACTGTATAGTTAAGAGAAAAAAGGAGAAATGTTAAAAAATAAGGTATGAGTTTTATACTCAACAGTCAATATTTCTATTAAGCCTACTGCCCATGCCATGAGTAGAGTAAAGTCTTCAGTATGAACCAACTCGACATAAAACCATAAAAAAGATGAACACTCGAAATGATTTGGGTCAGATATATAAAGCTGTCCTCTTGGATTTGAACAATGAGCACCTTGACTCCTTTAATGCGTATCTCTGTCTACCTTCAGCACAAATAATGATCCAAAGCTGCTTTAAAGTTTAGCCATAGCCATGCGACAGCCATTAGGTTTTTTAAACATCACTATATCACTCACCGCCAGAAGCAGCAAGGTGGAAATCATTCAGCCCTGTTTCAGAGCTTTATTGATTCGTAAATGAGGAAAAAAGGGGATAGAGTAGATTGTTTGTGGCCTGCGGAAAACTATGCACTGGTGAGGGACACACAACAGCCAGCACGGACCAACATTCAGTGAGTGCAGCACTTCGTTCACTTGTAATGATATTTAAACTTATAAACAAAATTGCCGAAGATTACTTTCAGTCACCACTAGCACTTTAAAGTCTAAGGGAAATTATGTTTTTTTTTTGCTCTTTTTTTGCTTTTTTTACCTCTATTAAATGAAAAAATAAAAAAGATGGTATTTGAGGTAATTTAAAAGTGTGTGGGTCAATGCAGGTCTTGCGATAACAAGCTCCTATGAGACATATTCAATTAGGGTTGGCACCATCATGGTCCCATTGCTTAGTGTGCCATGAGATAACAAATCGGAAACTACTTTTCTTCTATATGTGGCTAAATTAACAACCGGCGAGGCAATAAACCCTACACCCGAACCCTTTATAATCTCTATATGATTTCCAAAATGATGCTATACATACACCTTTTCATTGTTATTGTCACAGTTATGACATTCATTGTGTTAAATGTTAGATAACATTTGTTTGAGTAGCAGATTACAGCTAATTAGGGAAAGATACTGAGGTGCAAATAAACAAAACAATACCTGATACAGTTAATGTTTGATATGATGGGGTTGATGACTGGTACAGTCTGTACTGTGGTTAATTAGATACCACACACACATTTAGATAGCCTTGGACACCCTGCTAATAAAAAAGCACAGATTCAAAGCACAGATAGCGCCCTAGAGGTGACACATTTCCCACTGACTGATGTGTGAAGCAGCGCGCAGCCACTTATAGGGGTGTATCTAGGTTATAAAAACGAATACAGTAATCATTCAGGACTCTTCATTCTGTGCCCACATTGTTATTAACACTGATCTCTGTAAACATTTCTCTGCCTTATTTGTCCTAAAGAGTTAAAGTCTGGTTTAGCTTGGGAGTTATCCTCAGAGAATATTTATTTATTGTGTGACTGCTTCTCATATTGAAGAGCTGTAGGCATCTACTGTAACAACATTAAGGGTCAGATCCTTTCAACAAGTGGGTACATTTGTACCAAAGAGGCAATATTTTAACCTAGCATCTAATAGCAGATATTATCAGACCCCTGACCTTCACTACAAAACAAAATCTTTAGTTTGTAGATAATAACAGTTTCTGCTCAGAACTATTGATATATATTCTGTATACTAAATCCAAGCAACATATTTAACACATTTCGTTCAGTGAATGAATTCTCTTTTTTTTCCAAAGGTACTTTTTTTTTAAAAAGAGGAATCACAAAAGTTATTAAATCTAAGATATAAAGTTCTTCTCACTAGGCTGCAGGTATGGTTCAGATTTTTTCACCTGCTGCATATTATATTTTCTTTAATGGGTATGCAATTTTCCACTGCTCTTTAAACAAAAAGCAAATTTAACATTCAGATTCCCATTACTGGCTTCTAATTAATTTTCATATTTATTTTAGGATTCTTTCTTTTACTCTTTCAATAGTTTTGTCATCTAAACCATTCCGTCCATACTGTTTGTACTGCATTGCTCTGATAGGTCAGTTGACAAGAAAAATAGAGTTTTTGCTGTCGCAATGGAATATTAATATTTATTTCAAATTCACTTAAACCTTTAAACAGAAAAAGGTACTTTTGAGCTTTGATATTTGACACAATTTCAGCTGATGATTATGAACTTATTTTATGGTAAGGTATTTTGTGATAAATGCATAAGATGAGCAGGCTTCAAACAGCAGAAGGCAATATCTGTGCACGAATCGTTAAATCTGATTCTAGACATGTTTACTTTTTAATGTGTTAGTGCAGTTTTAAATGAGAGTACTGTAGTGAAACAT
This sequence comes from Cyprinodon tularosa, assembly GCF_016077235.1. Lineage (NCBI taxonomy): Eukaryota > Metazoa > Chordata > Actinopteri > Cyprinodontiformes > Cyprinodontidae > Cyprinodon > Cyprinodon tularosa. Next base: position 1,952,326 of record NW_024039307.1, on the reverse strand, counting down.
CTGAGGGAACACAAGGAGTTTGCTGTCAGACTGTGTAGGATTTGTTTTTGTTTTTTTAAGTTAAACTCCTGGCATAAGGAATTTTATTGCCGACAATAAACTATTTGGCTGTTTCAGTATGTAATAAGTCGTGAGTGAAAATGTTTAGTATCCTGTGTTTGCTCTTATACTTTATTTTATTGTTGTTGTTGACAGAAAGTGTGTCCGCAATAAATAACCTGCATGTGAACCTGAATCCATAGATGAGCTAATAGGCATATACAACTGTGTACATATAGTAAAAACTTACCAGATATAATATCCTGCATTCTTATAACCCTGGAGTCAATTCAGGAGAATAATGTTTTTTTTTTTTTGTTTTTTTTTTTTTTTTCCATAGCACAAAGAGTAGTTTGTATCTTCTATTAAAACATAACATGGACTGGCAATAAATTATTTACCTCTGAATATATGATTTAAATGTTTTGTTATAGCATTTATTCAAAATGACAATAGGTTGCATATGTTTTAATAATCACTGAAGCATAATTAGACTCCCTGCTGCCCGGTGTAAGCAATGACAGCTCAGTTTCTGTAACAGACTCATGTCTCCAAGGTTCTTGCTACAAGCAGGAATCCATTAATGGGGATAAATTTCAACTGAAAGCAACCACAATGAAAAATATTTCTACTCTAGTGATGAAGAATCTGGACTATTAGGCAAAAAGAATGATTGCATCATATACTTGCTTACAGAAAATGAAATATTAAACCACCAAACCTCTCCACGATGAAAACTTTTTTTTCTCTTTCTTATTTCAAAGAAAGCTAAAGATAAAAATCCTGTATGATCTTTAATTTCTGACAAAGAATCTTTACCCCTCATTGCTGTCACCAGCAGGCTGGTTTTCCTCCATTCTCCACACCCAAAGATTAGTCTTCTCATATGTACAGCCTTTTTACTGCTGCTGAAGACTTTAGTGGTAAACATTGGAAATAAGCTTCAAGATTTTTTGTCTTTTTGGCAAAGAAGAGGTCCAAGTTAATAGCTGCACTTTGTCTGTGTTAACATGTCTTTCAGGCTTGCCTTCACAGAACCAAGAACAAAGATACACAAATATGGTTTCTTAAAGCCCTGACAGTACTGCTAACTTCCTGACGTCTTCAATTGATTTTTTTCCCCATGTCCTCTTGCTGCACTACTACTGTCATTGTCGAATGTTATCTGGCCACACCTATTGTCTTGACTGTACTGAAGAGAAAAGCTCAAAGCTACCTCGACAAAAAATAAATAAATTCTATACTTATACTTGCGGAACTTGTGTATATATATATATATATATATATATATATATATATATATATGTGTATATATATATATATATATGTGTATATACAAAGTGTGCCAGTGTGGTATTTGTGATATCAATATATATAATATCAGACAAAGAATATGTTAAAAAATGCTGAGTAAATCAATGGTGTAAATAAAATGTTGCATCGAGCCACGAGAGACCTCCATCCCCAGGGGATATCTCGTCACAGCTCTTCTTCCATCTACTTTTGACTTTTCTTTTCTACCTGGTGACCACTCACGGATGCCATTCATCCCTCTTGGCACAGTTTTCAAAGGGCTGCTATGTGCTCTAGACCGTACTTGCTGTGTAATTTAGACCTTAGCATCTTTTCACACCAGTAAAACGAATTTACCAATAGTGAAAACAGCAGAAATTCCCTTTGTAAACATGCTTAAGATGTGATCCGGCATCAAGAATCCTTTTATAAGCCCAAGCAGTGCATCTATCTAAGAACTCCTTTTAGGTTTCTTGAACCCTCGGTCACTGTGTTGCTTTACAGTGGCACTAATTTAATGTTAAATTTAGTTTCAGCATGTGTGGCTTTCTTTGCACTTTTCTATAATGTGGTGCTCATTCATGAATCATTCTGTCACTCTGAGCTGTCCTTCATTTAAAGCTACAGTGTGTAATAATTACAGGCATATAAATTCAGAAATTTAATATATTATACATAACTATGTTATTTATCATCACCTATGAGCTCAGCCTTTTAACCATAACATTTGCGTTGCCTTAGAATTCGTTATTTATAATTACATAGGAGCGGGTCTCGCAACCATGGAGGCTGACATCTTTGCGCTACGGCAGCGCAGAGGCAACAAACTAGCGATTGCGAGATCTCCCATGACGCTCGAAAATAACTACGGCAAGTTGAGAGAGATGAACTGAGACGGTACTGAACAGTAGATGGCAGTATTATGCCTGAGAAGCGTTTAGTCTGCCTGAAACCAAAGAAGAAGAAGAAGCAGGTATACTGCGCCTCGGTAACAAGAAAGGTAAACAAGGCGGCAGGCGTGAGTGACTTTGCAAACTGTTTGGCACTGTGTGGCCAAACATCAGACGAATGGAGGATCATGCCTACTCTGTATCACAACGAAAAGCGGCGGACACCGAACCCCCGTCATCTAAGAAGCGGAAACACGACGAGAATAAACGCAAGAGTGACAAGAAACGACAAAAAACACGGATCAACATTGGCACGGCATTTACACGATGGAAGTCACTGATGGAGGAAAAAGGTTTTCAAAGTGACGCTCAAGTTGCCAGTTTTCTCTTGGACAGGTAATTAATCCTACACACACAATTGTCTAATATCACTGCAGTTTTTGGAGTACAGGATGCTCAGACCTGTCTAAAACAATAACATGCTGCGTGATGATGCTGTTACTCTCCAGTATACTTATTCAGCAACGTCCCTGACGTTTCACAGGTAATGATTCAGTAATTTTCTGTAAAATAATTTTCTGGATATATACCTCGGTTACTTCTCTCCGGCTCCTTTGGAGATCTTCAAGCCTTTCCTCCTCTGCTCTCACCCCGCTGGCTCCCCTCTCTCGCCTGGCCCCAGCTGCACGCCCACCCCGGCCTCTCTGCCCTCTTCCTCTCCCTCTTCCTCGCCTTGTAACCCCCGTGCCACAAACAAGACTTGGACTCTGTAAACGGGGAATATATATTCTTCCAGCGAACACAATCTCGCTGTTAAACTAATGACTACAATTCCTTCGTCTGTTTATATCACTATGCAAAGCAGCTCACCAAAACGTCACAACGACGTAGAAAAAATAACGGGTATATTTATTATCTTAAGTCTACATGAAATCTATACCCTACACAGACTAATGAAATACTATCTGTAAAATTATCTATGTAAACAAACCTCATCACTTGAGAAGGTAGGTGATGCGGACGTCGTGGAAGACATTTTGTCCCGTAACGCTCGCCGTACTGTTGGGGGGGAGAAGCGGTGGGGGGGAGACGTTCATGTTACTGCAGTCTGACCGCTAGATGTCGCTGAAAATTACACACTGTAGCTTTAAAGTATGCTTGCACAACAAGTCAGCAGTTTTTGGAAACTGAAGGTTTCTTCTCGTTATTTCTTCTAATGTACTGTTTCCACTATTCTAATTTTTCCTTGTATTTCTATAATGATAATATACATGCTGTTTAAAGGCTGGGAATTAACGTTATCTGCAATTTAGACAGTGGCTTATATACAGATGATGAGAGCAAGTTTGTCAGAGATTTTTCCAATTTTTTAGCATGATCACCAGAAGTAAGCGTAAAACACGATACAAAACTCACTGATTTGTCGCTCGGCTTGCTGAATATTTGTTTAAGAACTTGGTGACGCTCAAACACTGTCTACAGTCCTACAATTAGGCAAGGTATGGAGAGAGATAAAATAAAAATAAAAACTGATGGTGCCATTTAAAACATAAATAACCCACTTTGGCAATATGGTTCACTCATACCAAACACGATTCCAATGATTTTGTTATCACATCCACGTGCTGTCACTCACTTGCAATTCGCATTATGGGTGACAGCAATTTGCATTATGGGCAACTATTTCCACTCTTATCACCCCACTCTGCTGCTTGCCAGTTTGACCTCAACATGGCGGACCTGGATTTTATTGAGAGCGTTGCAGTTCAAAGTACTCGAGCCTGACAGAGACAGGCAACCAGCCGTGCCCTGCTCTGGACCTAATCGAGGACAGAGTGACTGTGGAGCAAGACATCGTACAGAGAGAGCAACTCACCCGGGCTGAGGTAGCAGGTGGCTGATCCAGCAACCGTTGCTGTGCATCTATCACAGGTGTGCCGCTGCTCTGTAATCGGCATAAACGTTAGAACTGTGACCGTGGCATCGCTTTGATTTGCAGCACTCCTCAATGGGGCTCTATAATACATAGGTTGTTCACTTCATTGCTGGAATCATGTTTTTTGTGAAGATATATTTTATAGATGTGATCTCAGATTTCACAAAATTTGTTAAATATCAGCAGAGTTAGATCCATATATATTATCACGCTTGGCAAGATGACAAAATGATGTGACAAGGATGGACAAAATGGAACTGAAAATGGATGTTGTGGTCTGCACCCAGATCTTAGCACTGTTGCCTTAAAACAAACACTGTAAGTCAGTGGTTAAAATCCTTGCATGCAACTTTCTGCATGAGGTTGCTGTATTTGGCTTTGTATAACTGTGATAACTTGAGATGCTTACCTCCAGCCTACGTTTACCTAATGTTAAACGATTACAGTTCATAATTTGGATATCTTTGTGGCATTTAAAAAGGTTAATATAATATGAAGAATGTTATGTTATCAATTATTCACAATTACTCTCATCATATAAATGTTTGGAAATACTATATGTATGTTTAAAACTTTTAATATTAAGGTGACTATTTTATTTCTCTATAACAAAAAAAAGTTTTTAGTATCTTTGCTGCACAAACAGATAATGTTCTGATCCAGCTTGTGCATATTTAGGTCAAACAGGTGACCATATGAGAACTAGAATGTTTGTCTCTGCTCTTCCTCTAAAGCCAGGCATAGCAGCAATCACCTTAAATCTAATAAAGACTGCAAATGAAAATTCTCACAAGGCTCCTGCCACACTTACATATACTGAAGCTACCATGCTGCATAACAACACTTAAATCAGTGATCTATAATGACACAATCCGGAGAATGCTAATGATTCCCCTCTCAACTATAAATAACATGAGCGTGTGTCGGCGGATGTGATGTAAGTGCCCTTAGATTGTGTCATAACCCAGCAAAGCTAAAGGATTTTCAGACAACCTAGCCTATCCAACTGCAAAGCCCCATTTTAGAACAGAATCGAAAAATACTAAGTAGATTATTCTTTTTGACAAGATTTAAAGATGTTAAAATGAATCTTGATAAAACTTGTGTAACCATTGAAATGCCTTGTGATGCAAATCGATGACTTTTATTTTCTTTGTGAGAGAAGCTCTTGATACAGATCAGCAGTTTTATAACTTTTCTAAGCATAAAGTCAATTATGCCATATAAGGAACGTTCACCTTTAAGTTGTAGGTTCCAGCATGACAGGTTGGAGGTGCTTTACTGCATTATGAAACACTAAGTTTTATATGTTTTAAATGCATACGTCTTCTAGTTTTTTCTGCTTTGTTTTATAAATGTATGTCTTTAAGTTCATAATTAATTGCCATTAAGCAGAGATGGGAAGTAACGAAGTACAAATACTTCGTTACTGTACTCAAGTAGATTTTTCTGATATTTTTACTTTACTTTACTACTTATTTTTATGGCGACTTTTTACTTCTACTCCTTACATTTTTACACAAATATCTGTACTTTCTACTCCTTACATTTTAAAGAATTGTCTCGTTACTTTAGTGTTGAATCATTTCAATGGAGTTACCGTTATTATTTTTCACGTCATCAATACCAAATTCAATCTAATTGGATGGGAATCTACGTTGCATTTGACATACCACTACAAGATGAATTGACAGATTCGACGGTATTCATTCGCGGCAAATCATTGCAGCTTGGTGGCGGTGGCGTTAGCATAGTAGTATGGACGACGAGATGATTGAAAATAAACACAACGGAGATCTAGTCCTATTGGCAGACATCCATTTAAAATGTAGGCAACGGCATGAAAAAAGTGGTTTCTACTTTTACTTTTATACTTTAAGTAAATTTACAAGCCTGTACTTTGTTACTTTTACTTGAGTAAAGAAGTTTAATCAGTACTTCCACTTTTACCAGAGTATTTTTTAACACAAGTATCTGTACTTTTACTCAAGTACGGAAAGTGAGTACTTTTGCCATCTCTGCCATTAAGATATGCTGCCACAACTTGTGACCAATTAGATGAATGTGTTAGACTATCCTTCTGTTTACTGTTTTTATGTCGTGTCATATTGTGAAATCAATCATTAATGCTCCAGTTGGGCGTAATCAAATCTCAATGTTTTAGCCACAGTTTTTCTAAAAGAAGCTTTACCCATTACCCTTAAGGTGTTCAATCCTGCCAGGATAAAAGATCATCCTTATTAGGCACGTGGCAAAGATTTGTGAATGGTATGAGCGTGGTGTCTTTGATCTAAAAACAAATTGTAATATTCTGATAAGGCTGGAACCATGGACATCAAGGTTTTGCTCTTTATTTAAGTTTCTTCTAAAGTTTTAAGTTTCACAATAATTTTGTGTCTTTGTAGTTGTTTTCTGGCAGTGCTGTGTTTTCGTGTAACTCTCTGTTGCCGCCTTGTGCCAGTTCTCTTTCCCCTTGGCTCCTTTCTAGCTGCTTGTCTGCACACCTGCTCCCAATTAACTAATTATTCAACTCTTGGTTCTGTCTCCCATATATAATCATCCTCTGCAATTCATCAGTGATGGTTTCTTGTCGTTGTTTTTATCCACATGTGTGGTTTCCCCCTGGTATCTCTTGGTTTTTGTTTTCCTGTATTTGTCCTTGGATTTTTGCTTCTGTTGCCTTCTGCATTAAACTTGCAAGAACTCATCTCTGCCTCCTTCTACTCTGTGTTTTGGGTCCACAACAACATCCACCATCCCTGACAATGGATGTCTCCTTATCTGCCAACGTCTAAGATATAATAATGTGATGTGACATACTGAAGTTATGGAGTTATAAAATGCTTCTCTGATCTGAGTAGTATTACAATTTATGTCAAAATCTGTTGTTGTGTCATGGTTATTTAATAAATATACATTATGAAGTTTTATTTAAAGAGTTTGTTCCGAGGGATCTCTTCTCAGTAAAATAAACACAGGGTGAGGAATCTTTAAGGTGTAAACATCGAGCTTTTCTTAACACTTTTCTGCTAAATTTCTCAGACTACTTTTCATCCACATTTAGTGCCCAAGTAAAGACATATGAACACATTTCTCCAGATCGTCTCCTTTAAAATCCAGTTGAATACTAAATATCTTCATTATTCACTGATGATATTTCGTCATCGTTGGATAGGATTATGTACATATTTACAAAAAGCTATGTAAACTAATTCTTCTATTAGTAAAGTATATATAAAGTATGACTGTTTTGTATATAGAAAGTCAAAGTGGATGAACTAAGAAGAAATTATGAAATAGATTGTAGAAACTGAGATAAATGAAAGAGTTGTGCTGTTTAAATTAAAACAAAGAATAACACAGAGACTTCTAAATGAAGGTGAAGGATACATTTCAGGAGCATAGAGCATCTATATTGATCCTTGCAAGAGTGATTCCAGACCTAATGCCTAACTGCCTGAAACATCCACAAATATCCAGGATATTAAGAGTTTGATTAATAGGTTTGGTGAGACTGAGTACCAGTTCCATCTTATACATATTAAAGTGTCACTATAATTGAACTAGCTTAGTCAGGCCGCTGTGTAATATTGAGGATAATAAGCAAAAAGAGGAACAGAGGTCAAAGCTTCATGGCTGACCTGAAATAATCCTGCCATCTCCACAGCAGGGAACTGACATTTCAGGAGGGGGCAGGTTTGAGCAGCGCTGAGCCTCCTGAGGAAAAAGTAAGAAAGAGCAGCAGCAAGGGAAAGACCCAAAAATGAAACAGAGTTCGATGCAAGGCTACAGTCCAGAATGAACTGTATGATCATTGGTTGGATGACTTTTTTTGTTTCCACGGGGTATATAGACACTATGCATGCTTCTGCTTATCTATCACAATGAGAATATTTTTGTTATTTCACTAGTAAAATTAGGTCTGGTTGTTGTGAAGCGAAAACATTTTTCTGGTCCTCAGGAGCTATTTTGGCAGACATTAGGTTTTAGGCCATGGTATGAGTTTAATTAGGGTTAGGGATGCACTGGCAGTGATTAGGTTTAGGATTATTGTCAGGATTAGGGCATAGAAAGGCTTGAAAATGACTGAAAATCAATGGGAGAGATATATAGTGTTCTCCACTACATACAGAGAGGCGACAATGGGTGGTTGGCCAGTATTATAAATTTTGAAATAACGAGAAAAAGAAGCTAGCATGGAATAGTAAAGCTGACAAATAGAATTAAATCCAAGGATCCCAATGATATTAAGAAAATACAACCAATAACAAGATATGAGAAACCTTCACAATTGGAAAAGAAAAAAAACTATTTAAAAAGCAAGCCTCTACGGCTGCAGTTACAGTAGGGGATAAAAGATGTAAATACTATAAAAACATGCAAAAAAATATTTTAACATATCTTTGTAGCAAAAAACAAATCCTAATTTAGTCTTTTACAGTGGTACTGGCAGCTTTGTAGAGGAGAAGGAAATATAGTTTCCACTTTCCTCATGCTACTAAAGGTGCTAGAGGTAAATGAATGAAACATTTTCTATTCGTACATAAAACCATTGAAGAACAGCACAGCAGAGGTTGTAATGCAGGGTTTTATCAAAGCAGCTCAAATTCAGGAAATTTACTTCTTAAAATAAAACCCCTTTCTCATTTCCAAGGTTAGAAGCAGACTTGAAATACAAAGCCCCAGTATTAGACATTATTACTCTGCTGTGACTGAGAATTGTTTTGCTGCCTTGTCACATTATGTAGCTGTGTGTTCACAGGCAAACACTGATCATATTAGTCCAAGAAGAAAAAATAATAAATTGTTTGCTGACTGTGCTATGTGATTCCCTGTGTGCCAAGAGTCTATTTAACTGACATACTGGAATGCGTGCAAATTAAACATGAGACTGTAATATATCTTTGCTTGTTAGCATTTAATTAGCAAATTTATTATGGAGCAAATTTGTTCAAGAAATTATTTGGGATGATATCACTAAGAAAGGAACAGCCTTTTTTTTTAGAAAAATACAGTAATTAGGAAGATGAAAAACCCAGGAACAAGTGTGTGTTACCATTGATAACACCATCGTATATTTTGTGCCAATATTTTGTATATGTTTATTCCCCCTTCAACGACCGACCCTTAACAATCATAGACAGGTTTCAGGTATTACAGGAGACAACCCCCCCCCTTCAACGACCTACCTTCAGAATCATAGACAGGTTTCAGATATTACAGGCTAACAATGGAACCAAACGACCCACTCGTCGTTTCCATTTGCATGTTTCCAAGCAATACAAGGCCTTGTCTCTATAAAAACTCAAACTCACTGTGGATCCAGACATTTGAATTGAGAAAGCTTCCTGGAGGGGAAGCGAAACGTCTTCAAACCTTGGAAACCAAGTCCAGTGGATTGTTTTTTAAACTTTTACGGAATAGAAACAGCAAAGAAACTGGGCAGAACCCTCAAGCTCCCAGGGTTAGGGTTGCTTTCCACGCTTTTAAGAAAGCAAAGAAAATTGGACCACCCCACAGAAACCCGGGAATTTCAAGTAGCAACAAACTCAAAGTAATATGCGTATTAGAAATGTTTCCAGTTACATTTGACTTTAAGTAATTGTTAATTTAAGTAAAAATAAATAATCAAAAAAAAAATTTTTGCTTAGAATTTTCTGTACTATAATTATAGGTTGGATCATGATTATCATTTTGTAATAAATGATATTACAGCATTAGGAATTTTATTATGAGGCTTTTCCCACAGTTTTGTTAAAAAAAATCCAATTAGCAAAATGCTCTGTACAATTGCTCAACTAGAAGGGAATAAAATGAAATGAAAAATTTAATAATTAACTCTGATCATAAGAAATAAACAGCTAAGATTTTACATTATAAATCAAAATCCAAAGTAACTGACATCTATAATAAAATGTGTGTTTCCCTTTTCTTCTGCACCATACAGCTGTTTCACTGAGTGCTCATTTATTTCAATAATGTAGCCAGCATCCCCTGTAGTACAGGAGATAATGTTCTCAGAAGAAGCCCCAGCTGTAGTCCAAATAAGAGCCATTGATTTAGCCTTCAGTTTGACGGGACAGTTTGGGTCCCAGAGGAGCGAGCAGAAGGACAATTGGATGACTCATCCTACCTCCTGGGCCCCTGCATTAATATTCATTTCAAAAGAACTAAATGACCAGATGCTCTTCGTATCACTTTTTTAACTTAACATTTTTAAAGTTTAAAAAAAAAAATGCTAAAAGATACAACATTTTATAAGTTTGTACTGTACCCTAAGGCAGTAAATAGGATTCCAAATGTCGGTGCTTTATGCATCCTAACTATTAAGGTGTCTGCAAAGACCTGAAAAGGTTTTTTGTTCCCGACTTATACAGCCGTTTTCAAAAATTTTTATACATTGTCTCTCTTTTTTATCCAGAGTCAAGTGACTGCAAAAAATCTTTTGACGACTCAGTATGTGTAGAGATGCTGCATTATATTATGAATCAACGGAAAGTGCCCTAAGATCAGCAAGACATCCAGCTAAGGTACCTGCAATTAAGCTCAGAGAGTGAATTTCAGTTGATTATCTATATTCCTGCCCTGGTTTAATGAAGTTGTCTTCCATTTGTTTTCTTTTGTCTCCTATGTTATGTTGCTATGGCGTTGCTGTAGACTGAAGATGTTGCTCTCTTTTTAAACATCATTGCTATTTTTAGGTTGCTTTCCTCCTTTATGTGGATGCACAATATTTTAAAACTACATTATATCACTGTTGAACGTGACAATGAAAATTCTGTTTCTAATTTACCTATGTATTTTCACCACTCTTTTTCTTTGTCATCATCAACCAATGATTCATTAAAGTTGCTTCAGGAAACAACATGAAACAATCTATCAATCTATCACGTCGGTCTATCTATTTATCTATATGCATGCAAAATCTGAAGGCATAACACCTAATATATTGTACAAAAGCTTAAGTATCACAATTAAGCAGTCCCTTTTAGAGAGAGATATTCTGTCTATAAATGTTCAATACAATCTATTTATTTATAAAACCTCAATTCACAACATGTCATCTCAAGACACTTTGCAGAGAGATTTAAATTGAATTGTAGAGTCAGATTTTGTGAAAGTTTTCTATCAAAGGAAACCCGGCTGATGGCATCATGTTCTTTGATCTGTTTTTTTTTTTTTGTGTGTATGTAAATTAGAGTGCAGCTATCACATTCTGTGTACCACTGCTTTACGTCAAATAATCAGGGGTGTCAAGTAACAAAGTACAAATACTTTGCAACTGTACTTAAGTAAACTTTTTAGGTATCTATACTTTACTCCATTACTTAGTTTCCTTCCTACTTCTGAATTCTACTCATTACATTTTTACACAAGTATCTGTACTTTCTATTCCTTACATTTTTAAAACAAACATTACTCATTACTTTTGGCTTCGGTTTAATGTTTAGAAATATTTATTTGCCGTCATGTGCTCCATCCAATGCAGATCATTGGCTCCATCCACATCTAGTGAAAACTAGTGTAATTGGATGAGTCATATAACGCAAACACTTATTGGTTAGCTAAAGGAAATCATCAGAAGCAAGCAGGTGTTCTTCAAACTGCAAACGTGAATTGTCTATGCCATGCTACAATGTTGGATTCAGAAAAAGATGTTGAAATGTCTGAAAGGTCGGACACAGGCGAGAGCGTATCAGATGGAGACCAACGACACCTCCCTCATCCTTGGCACTATCTCAAAGAATTTTTCAAAAAAGTCGTAAAATTGAGCTTTAAATTCATATAGTGGCATCTGGCTGGATTTTTAAAGGTTACTTTATACTTTTATACTTTAAGTAGTTTTTGAGGCATATACTTTCTCACTTTTACTTGAGTAAAGAGGTCAAGTTGATACTTCAACGTTTACAAGAGTGTTTTTAAACTGTGGTATCTATATTTCTACTTAAGTAACAAATGTGTGTACTTTTGACACCTCTGCAAATAATATACATATTAGTGATCTGAGCGGTACAACTTTCAGGTTCACAGAAGACTTGGTACATAACTTAATTCAATAGAATTGATCAAACTAGCGAAATATATTACTGGCAAGCATAACTTACATGCATGTTCCTTTTTACTCAAAGTGCTAATTCAGCTTTAATGAAGGTAAGTACATTTTATCTGATCTAATTTAAATTTGCATACCAACTTTTGTAATTAAAATGAATGATTGACAACCTGTCCAAGGAAGAAATTATTTCATTTGGTTTCCTTTGGTGTAGTAATGGCAGCAAGGATAGAGAGTGAAGGAAAAAATATCTCTGTTTCCATATTATTCATTCTATCAATTAAACTAGGTCAAATAGTATTAGTTCTAGTTGCCCATATAATCAGTACAACTGTTTTCTGGAGGTACCATATTTGCCTGTCATATAGTGTGTTTTTTTCCCAGCACATGGGTGTCTTCTGGTGTTTTAGTTTGTTTTGATTAATATTTCACAATTTGATGCAAGGTTTTTCGATTTTTCTTGGTTCTCTTATTCCTCTATTAGCGATGCTTCTTTTGGTAACACTTTCGTTTAGATAGTTATAGGACCATTCAGCTCTTCTGCCTTGCTTGTTAAGAGAATTTTTGTTCCTTTGATTGACAAAGCTAAAAAAAGGTCAAGTTTGTCTTCAATATCCCTCCTGACCAGCAGCTTATATGCCTTTAAGTTAGTGATTTTTGACTGGGGAGATGCATCACTCTGTTACTGCATTGAGGTGGAATTCCATTTAGAGACTGAGCATATGGACCTGGTTTGATTGACAGCTGGGGGATGATCACGTCATACTGCTCCAATTCTGCCACTCAATACTCCAAATGACCAGTATCTAACTTTTTCTGCATTCTTGTTTTGCAGAGCTTTTACCTACTCTATTGTACCTAGGATGTCTCTTTACAGTAACTACTATTATGCTATTATTTTCTTAATTTCCAGATGAAAAGTGATTTTTTTTTAGGTGATTTGGACACAGCATCCGACTGGAGGCTAGCCAGCCGGATTTTTTTGTTTTACAGGATTATTAATATGAAAAAAAATAATAAAAACAGGATCACTTCTATAGTGTTGAAAATATTTAAATAGAAGTTTTAAACACAGCTTTAATATATGTCTGGAGTCAGAGTTAAATCCTAGTTCCTGCTGTGCCGCCATAGTGTAATCTGATTAACACATTTGTTGCACTAAGACACTCATTTGCAAATTAGTTCCCTTAAGTGCATTTGGCACCAACATAAGAAATGAGATACGGACAGAAGAGAGAAAATATTAATGTAGTGAAAAGAAACACACAACCAGAAACGTATTTATGTTTCTTTGTATTTTCCCTCCAATCTGAGGAATGACAAAACTCCGTAATCAGTGACATAAGATTTACCCTTAGACAACATACGGTGTTGTTTGTTATCTCATGGAAGATCGACAAATGAAGCAGCAGACCGGCTTGCTGTAGTGATTAATAAGAAATGATGAGCATTAAATGACTTTGTGTTATTGGAAAAGAAACTTAAGACAGACTTTATTGTCACAGTGGAGAAATTCACTTAAATTACAAGCTATACTTTCAAATTGCCTGATAATGTACACTTAAGTCCAAAACTGTTAATGGCTCACAGCCATGGTAGGGAGCAGGTCATTACAACCTGCTCATAGCCACGGGAAAGTTTTATGCTGAATGCCCTTTCTGACATTATTCAAACCCAAGTCCCATGCATTTGCATCTCTCAGAGATAAATAAGGTAACCAAAAAAATTTAAATTTTAGGAAAAAATAATACAACTGTTATAGTGAAACTGATCTAATGCCAATAACCAATGGAAAAACATTGTCTGATATAACAGCATTCAAACCCCTTCCTCTGAATGACTAAATTAATTTTATTAAATATGCATAACATAAAATAAATATAAAATAAAATATAAAACACTATCTTATACCATAACAGCTCTACATATCCAAAAGGGAAAAAAGTTTAAACTTGTTAGCCTTATCCCGATACCCTAAAAATAATAATAATAGTCTAATAATACTGTGTATTATATTGTACCTACATTTTTTGGCTTCATTCATACAAGTGGTATGGACCTGCTTTTGCCTGTTTCTACTGGTTTTTGATTACTTATTTCTTATACTGTGTGGTGAGGAGAGAGGATCTTCTTCACATTACTCTACTCTTAATGCCCCTCCACAGATTTTCAGCTGCCAGTTGGAATTCAGGCAGGGGAACTCAAGAAGATTCTTATTATTTATATTAAAATCGAAAAATGAAAGTAAGTTAAAAAAATCTTTAAATTTAGAGTTACCTATATGTTAATAAATACATTATATTTCCTCCATTTATGATATTATAGCACTTTTTACATTCAGTGCTTTGTACATTCATTGTTTATATAGAATCCATCTTCCAACCCTGATAGACAGGAAATTATTTTCACTTCATTACTTCATGTCCATAAAAACATAGATTATGGCAGACTCCTTCAATCCAAAGATAAACTCTGGAAATCTTACAACAACCTATTTGATTGAATTTTCCATGAATCACAAGAAAATTTGCTCTCATCTTTGCTGAGAAGCTGCGCCTGTTCAGAAGAATTTGGCTTCAATACAAGCTCACCGCCTCCTGTTTTGTGTGTGGCAGCTTTTGACAGCCTGTGCATGAAAACAGAGAACTTGGCTTCTTGCTGAATGTTGCAGACCAAAAAAACACCAGCTTCTTTTCAGGGCTGAGCATATTTTAGTGGATCTCACCACATGGACCCAAAAAGACTGAGAGCTGACAGCAGACTGGTTCCTCCCCAGACGCTGGCATGGGCTAATGCTTGGTTGGCGCATAGACAGCTGGATATTGACGGTCCATTTTAGCATGTGAATGGGGAAAGCAGGGACACAGGGAGCTGGAGGAGGTTGGGATGACTGTTAATGTGTTAATGCGATTCTTTTAATATTATAGTGTAGTTCAGTGCCAGGGGAAGTGGGTGGCATACACTGCTGGATGATTAGGTTAAACAAATAACTGCCTCATTAACTGGACCCCCAGAGTTTTGCATGCATACATGCAAACAAATGTACACATGTCCATCAATTCTTTTTGCGCACACACACCCACCCCCACCCACATATTCAGACATTTCTATTGGCACAAGCATTAGGTTGGCTGTGTATATGGAAAAGGGTACCACACAAAGGCAATGCTCAGGAGGGTACAAGCTCCATCAAATAGACTAATTAACATCTCCAAATTGCACCAGCCAGTCCTCTGTGGTGTTCCAGTTAGCTCTAGATGATTTTACACAATACAGCAAAATGTGTCACCATGCACGGCTGTGTCGACATAATATCTGAGCTACTCAACCAAAGCCAGACTAATGACTGCAATTAGTGACGTTACATTCCAAGCTGAGGACTCAGCTGGTGTAAAGTTGAACAGGCATTTCACGCTATTTTTCTTATGTATGTCACACAGCACCATGCATGAAAATTGGTGGGGATATAATTGTTTACACGGCAGCTTAGGAGGAGATGCTGGAAAGAGATTCAATTTCCTTATTTATTTTTGTCTGCCACAAGCCATCATCTCAGCATTTTGTTGGAATGAAGAGGTACAGTTTATAAAGATACACTTCCACTTGGTCATTTAATAAAATAAATAAAAAATGTTCTAGTTCATTTTGTTTCTTTTTCTTCTAATCTTTTGTTAATTTGCCAATAAAATGTAGGAAAAAAATTTGTGATAGCCGAAGTATGTAAAGAAAACATTTAAGATACAACCAAAGGGAGTTCAATAAAGTTTTCATTGAGAAATTGTTGTGATTACTTTATAATGACTAAATTGTCAAAAGAAAATAACAGTTTTCATAAAAGCAGAGCTAAAAGTAAAGAAGGACTATTACAAAGTTTGCATTTAAGGAAGTCACAGTTCCAGCCAAGAGGAACTTCCGTATTTAATCATTGCTTCTGCAAGGCTGAGATCCTGGCTGCCATGAGGTTGAATAAGTATTGGGAACCTTTTTGTTTTCATACACGTATGACACCCCTCCCCCAAAAACTAGGGGGCACAATATTTCGGCAGTCGTTTACATTCACCCTGATTTAATTTAAAGATATGACAAATGTTTTTCGTATTCTCCATGTGTTTTGTTTTTGACTGAGGCATTTTGGTCAAATTAAAAGATTACTTTAAATTGAAACCTGATCTATGAATTTTTGGGGGTTTACCTTGATTACTTCTATGCATTACCTCTATGCATAACTTCAACAAACCAACAAACCTTCTCTCTCTCGGAAAGTAAAGATTAATCTCTATAATTGACAAGCAAACTGTCAGGAAGCTCTCTGATCCTATTTAGAAAAAGAGGAAAAATAAATCAAGCGATGGACTTATGACCCTGAAATAATCTAGTCTTGCCACGAACACTTAAGCATCTGCCATCTGATCACTAGCTAAATAATACATGTAACACGTGTTGTGCTGGTAACACTTATTTCCAAGCTGAAACTCTCTGGTGAGGGGATGAAAAACATAACAATAGGTGATGATAAAGTAAAGAAAGCATCTTTCTCAGAAATCAGAATTTACATCAGATCCAAGTAGATAAACAACAAAGAGGCTTACTAACAAAGATTGCAGACGTCTTTGGATTACGGCAGATTTCTGAGATTATGTGGAAAGGAGTGTAGGGAGATTAAGCTCATTAGTAAGAATCTGGTTGAAGTTTAGAACAAGGGTGCTTCATCTGTCAGTTTTTACAGACTGGGATAAGTAGTACATAAGAGGATCCTTTTATAATGTGATGCCTGTTGCATTCTTCCAACCTTTGATAACTTAACTGTAAAAGAAAAGGCTGAAAATTGAACTGGTCCTTCATCTGCATTTCTGCATGTCAACAGGGCCAAAAGTCAAAGTGACCCAGACAATGGCAGCATTTCCCATCAGAGGTCTGCAAAGGATGTTTTACTCCCACAAAAGCAAATCTGTGAAAATACATTCTTTAAAGTCTTAGCTAAAATAGGCTACTAAAACCATTTTTGGACAAAGGGACTGCATGAAGGCTTTGAAGCCAAAGCTATACTTTAAATGACTAACTTGTCGTGCTAAAAGGAAAAATAAATCACCCTAATTAATTAGTCTTTAAAAGAAGGTGGTAAAACTATTTCCAAATCACCCACTTCAGAGAGTTATGGAAAATATCTAGTTTCTTCTGAAGATCTAATTTTTCAAAGTCTAACAAAAATACGTTACTCTGATATGTTTCACAATTTATTACTTTACAGCCTCATATAAAAGATATGGCACAACATGTTAATATATTGACTAAATAAAAAATAAATAAAACAAAATATTAGATGTCTTTAAAATAAATTAAAAAAACAGAGCTATTGTATTATTTATTGTCCAGTTGCCATGTATGGTAGGAAATAAAAAAACATAAATTGAACAGTAGATTTATACTCACAAATTTGGGATTTGTGTTTGCAGATTTGCAAAGTTGTAACTTTGTAACTTGTATTTTTAACTTTTATTCTTACAAATGAAACATGATGTTGGTGTTATCAACATGAAACAAATACAAATTTGAATTTTTTTCACATTTATTGACTAGTATTTACATATTCAGACAAGTAAACATAAGTTTTTATTGACAGTTATCTTACCCAAAAGTAAACCTGTCTTTAATTGCAACTGTTCTTTTAGCAGAACAGCAGTTGTTCAGCAAAAGCCTAAAAAAACAGCCTATATTGGTAAACCATCATAAATACCAAGAAAGACATAATAAAGATTAGTGATAAAGTCGAGGAGAAATTTCATGCAAAGTTAGATTATACAAATGAACTTCAGCTTCAGAAGGAGAAAATAGCTCCGAGGACATGACCGCTCCTCCCACAGGCCCTAGGGATCTCTTCACGCGTATGGGACGCCGTTCCATGCACGCATGAATTTCTGCCTGGTGTCTTCGCTTGCGGACACTGTGTTCTTAAAGACCCCTCTGCCCTCAAGCTGTTTTTCTCCTCCCAAAAAGTGAGACAAACCTCTTCTGTGAGCTTTGTGAGTTTTTCGAACCTCTGTGAAGTCTACTTAACCAACGTACCACAAATGATGAAGAAACCTCCTCCACTGTCATGCCTCCAGCCATATTTTTCCTCATCTCCTCTTAAGCAATTTTCTATTTTCTCCATTTCCACGTGTCTAGGATTTTTTTCTTATTGTTGTTCTAGGGGTTTTGAAATAAATATGAAGCAATAAACTGATATGGATGGATGGATGGATGGATGGATGGATGGATGGATGGATGGATGGATGGATGGATGGATGGATGGATGGATGGATGGATGGATGGATGGATGGATGGATGGATGGATGGATGGATGGATGGATGGATGGATGGTCTTATGTTTATATTTCATCACCATGTTTACATTTTATCACTGCTGCACTTTATAAATTGGACTGTCTTGAGAGTTGTACTGAACAAAATGTCTTTCAAAGTGATAATAAAGTCTGTCTATCAAATTAAACATACACACGCCTATCACACACACATGCATACATACATACAAATAAACATATGAGTTCTGCAGTTTTAATGACAAAATGTAAAGTAGTTATATTTCTACTTTTTCAACTCTTTTTTTAAAGGTCTTTCTTTAAGATTATGAAATTTCACTGTACAAAATCACGTCTCGAGTACTTCAACACAGCAATCTATTAAATAGCCCCAATCCTCCAACCACTCTTCCAGTGCCTATTTCTTTTATCAGCTTTCTCTCCTTCTCAAGATAATTAAAAAATTGGTGAGGCCTAATCATTTGGACACGGGAACTGATTTGATTTAACCTTGATTTAACAGGAAGAACCCCCTGAGACACAGGCAGGAGGTTTATATAATGGACATGAATAGTAAAGAGTATGACAGGGAACCTGTGGGAATTTGATAACCACCATCAGCTGCACCCCCAATCTGGAACGGTGCCAACATGAGGGAAAAAAGAATCACAGGATAAGAACACAGGATCGCATACTCCAGAAATACACATTCATTCAACACACAGCAAGACAAATAAAAAAGCACATTTACATGTTCAAGCAGGTATGGTCTTCCATATCTATGGTCACATATTCAGCATCCCCACATCTGTAGTATTAAGGGAACCGTTTGTTCCTGAGTTTTAAATAAGTGAAGGCTGTTTGTCAGGGTCATCATCGCCCATTGAATTCAGTGACAATGCTTATTGAAAATAGGACAATTTTCTATTTTTTTTCTCATAATGAAAAGCATGAGCTTAATAGACAAAAGCATTTGTTAATTAAAAAATACAAAGTACACTTTAAAAGGACAGAAAATTAGTCTCTTGATATTTAGAATTTTGTATCCATACCTCATACAGTCTGGTCCGAGAAGATCCAAGTTTAACTTATCACCCACATCACAGACCCTTTTTAACCCCTTTTATTCTAAATCCATTAAAAGTTTTCTTTGAGTTTCTAAATATGTCCTTATTAGTCCTCTCTGTCACAGCATAGGTGATTATGATCAAAGCACTGAAACCTCAAGGCCAGGCTTATAACCGTTGCTCTTCCTCAGCTTAACACCGTTTCAGTGAAAAAAGAAAAGCAGTCAATTACTGTACCTCTTTTTGCACATATCAAGGGGACAGTCAGTTCCGTAAAGAGTGTTCATGAATTTATGTTGCCTTTTCAAGTGAACTCTTAGGTCTATTTCAAATTCTATTTTGGTTACAGATGAGCTAGAAAGCCAGTTTGTCACCAGAAACACTCTTTTTTACCTTTACCGCTACCTGGAAAAAATCTGGAATCTAACAATCTGATTTGTTATCACTCACAACTAAGCATTACCAAGAGAAGAAAACACACACATTGATTTGTATGGAAGTTATTTAGGACAGCAGTGCGATGTCAGATTTTATTAGTTATTAGTTATTAACAACCAAACCAAGGTATTTGAAAACATTTCAGATGAAGTAAAACAGTGTTGTGATTAAAAGGAAAACTATTTTCTACATCGGTATATTAACTGTTGATACAGACTTCAGTCACAGAGACCTAGACTTTTGTAGATACTGGTTAATTTGCATCTTAACTATTCTGATAAGCTTGATTCGGCTTGATAGTTTTTTTATCTGAGTTTTTCTAAATAAGAAAAAGGCGCTGTCAGTCAGAGTACCAATTACAGTAGGTGGCAAAGCAAACTACAGTTAGTTTCAGTGGTACTTTACATTTTACAGCAAGGTTTAGGCTTTCTATCCTTTGTTAGCTTTGTCTGTTATGAAAAATACTGCATTTGGACATTTAGTCAGCCTATTGGAAAGTTGAGAGTTAAACTGGAAAACTGTGTTTTTGTGGAACTAAATTAAATCTCATGCACTGCAAAATTACAAAGAAAGAAACTTCTTATCAGCGCAGATGGTAGAATATAGGGGTGGAACGGTTCACAAAATCCACGGTTCGGTTCGGCTCACGGTTTCGTGGTCACGGTTTTCGGTTTGGTATATTTTGATCCCATAAAAATTGGGAAAATCCCATAAAAATTAATGAAAAAAAAAATAAATTAATGAATTGTAATTATTTTTAATGATCTGCGGAAAACCTGGATCATTTCCGCATGTTTAGCTGCTTTGAATTTAATCCTCTCGCGCATGCCCTCTACATCTCCAAGGAACTCAGAGCGGAGCGGACGGGAGCCACAGTGGAGGCTGTAGACTTTGCTTTGTGCAGGATGTTTGGAGCGCAGCGCAGCGGGGCGGAGCGCTGACGGAGTATGTGGTAGTTCGGGGTTAGAATGACATGTTGCTGTTAGCATAAACAAAACGTGTTGCACAATGCTTGCACGCTGTTGCACTTTTATCCACAACTTTCTTTACGCCGTCATTGTAGGTCACTCTAAATGCAAAGTGGTCCCATACAGCAGACCTATAAAGTGCTGCTGGCGCGTCTTCCAACTCCTGTTCTTTCCCACTCGCCATACCCACAAAATTCTCCACAGCAACTGATTCTTTACTGCTACACCCGGCTACGCTGCTTTGCTTCTTCTTCTTCATGTTTACTACTGGTGGTTGGCTTTGGTCGGAGTACCACCAACTTCTGCTCTGGAGTGGAAACGCTTCGCCTATGAGAAAAAGGAGCAGCGCATGAACCGAACGCAACACACGCGAACCGAACCGAGACAGTCGAACCGAACAGTTCGGACGGTTTTCATAAACCCATTCCTAGTAGAATACTTGCGCTCGTCTTCCAAGGCAAGTCCTGTAAAAGAGATTGCTGATACAGGTTTTTTAAGCCTGGTACTGATACTGATTATTTTGACATTAGTCTAAACAATCTTCGATAGGTGCTGCTGATTTTTATGGGCCAATTGTTTAAACAGAAAACATAAAAAAATAGATAGCAAATAGGGAGAGATAAAAATGTGTGCACCTTAAGTGATCTCAAGGCATGGCTGCATATTGCACCAATGAATCAGCAAGCGAATGCATTTAACAGCATACAATCTAAAAAAATAAAAAAAAACGCAAATATATGCCGACCGATGGATTGGTCTATCTTTAGCAATAAAACGGGTACATTTACAACACACATAGAGGCAACATCTAATATATTGCTCATATTATATTGCAAGAATTAAAGTACACAGTAATGTGCATAATTACAACAAAGTCAGTTCTACTGTATATACTATAAAATCTGTACCTGGTTTAGACAGTTTCGATCCCGCTGAGCTTTCAGAATTAGCCATAGTATTATCTTCATCTAAGCCTTCAACTTGTATTTTAGATCCAGTTCCAACAAGGAAGTTACCCTTTTGATTTCCTCCATTTTAAATATGACTAATCTATCCCTGCTACAGGAATATGTACCGTTAAGGTAGCTGTAATTAAACCTTTACTCAAAAGCAGTTTCTTGAACTAGATGATTTGGTCGAATATAGACCTATATCCAAACTTCCTTATCTAAAATTCTTGAGAAAATTGTTGCCAAACAAGTGTGTGACCACTCAGGTTTTAGTGCTCATCATAGCACTGAAATAGCTATGGTGAAAGTCACTAATGATATTCTCATAGACTCAGATAATGGACTTGTGTCTGTACTTGTCGTGTTAGATCTCAGAGCTGCATTTGACACAGGTTAGTTCTTAATAAAGCCTTGAAAATTTTAAGGGAAAAGCACTAGGCTGGTTTAAATCATACCTATTCAGATTTTAGTTTTTTAATGCTAATAATAAATCATCCATGGTTACCTGTGGAGTACCACAGGGATCAGGGCCTGGGCCAATTCTTTTTACTATATATATACTCCCAGTTGGTAGAATTATTAGACAGCATGAGCTTAATTTGATTGTTTTGCTGATGATACTCAGCTATATTTTCTGGTGCACTTAAAGAAATGAAAATGTCATGAGAGCTGTGCAAAAAAAAATTTTGTTTTGCATACAGAGTGTATACAAAGTGAGAATGAAAGTTGTCTAAGTCATATTTTTCTCTATAAATCCAGATGAAACCAACCCATTATATAGATTACAGGTATGTCTTGAAGACACAAAAACTTGGATGACCCTTAACTTTCTGCTTCTGAATGCCAACAAAACAGAAGTTTAATCTTCGGATCAGTCTTTGAAAAAGAAGCTGATTAGACAGTCAATTCATTTGGATGGGATTAAATTGATCTCAGATAATAAAGTAAAAAATCTTGGGATTATTTTTGATCAGTACCTCTCATTTAAATCTAATATAAAAGAGGTTTCATCTCGAAAATATAGCAAAAATTAGAAATATCTTATCCAGGTATGATGCTGAGAAACTAGCACATGTATTTTTTCCTTTCTTTTTCTTCCTTTTAATGCAGGTCAATGACTGTACGTGATCAACTGGTTTTCCTAAACAATCTGACAGTATTGTCTCTGTTAAGTTCCTTAAGATGATATGTCTTGTGAATTTGAGCTATAAATAAACTGAATAGAACTGAATTTAAATTCTTAGACTCTGAGTAAAAACTTACAAGTATCTTTTTCAGCCTTTTTTGCCAGAGCAATTGTGCCTAGAAGACTGTTCAACGATCCTGGCGCTGAAATGTCAACGTGCCAAAAAAGAAACACTGGAAAGTAGTTAATTTTTTGCTTGGTCACTCCTAAAGCTTGTAGCAACACTCAAAAGATATCCTAATTTAAAAGAAGTAAATTAAATTGGGCAGCAAAGTGAGTGTCGAAAATAACAATCTTGGAGCACCGGAACAAAAGAGAATTTATACCTAGAAAATCTGTAACCAAATGTAAAACCAAACTGAACACATACAGTAGCACTAATGAGTCACACTTATCCGTTCGAAGATTGTAATGGATTGTGAAAACCCAGCTTTATGGCAGTGCTGTGGCGTTGAATTAAATGTCACACAAATACTGTATTTTTCCTCTTGTCACAGCATCCTTGTCCAATCAGCTGTGTTCTCCTGCAAATATTGCAAGAAATAATTCAGCTCTATTGAACTAAAAGTGATACAGATCTGACTTATAAAGGAGTAGGACACACATTTGCTGATACTAATCCAGATTTAAATCTGTTAGTGTAAAAATGATTAAAGTATCTATTGACATCAACTGTTTTTCATGTTGTGCCCAGGAAAACAGGCTTGGTGTTAAACACCAGTGACCAATTACAGCTGGACTTCATGCAGAGGAAGTAGGTAAATAAAATCAAGGACAGGTGAAAATTACTCATTAAAACCTGATTGGAACATTTCCACTAATTGCTGCTATTTTTCGTGAGTTTGGATGTGAACACACGCAGTCTCTGGTTATATAAGCTTCTAAACTACTGAGATTCATTGCATGGAAGTTTGTTTCTGTTCAGTCTGACAGACCTCTATTGTTTTTTTAAGCACCCAAAATAAACCCACCTTACACATAACTTCCTGTAAAAAAAAAAAAAGAAAAGAAAGACTGGAATAGCTTCTTCAAACTGCTTCATGTAACAGTTTATAATTGTTTTACAGTCTGTTTTGTTACATTACAAAGGATCTAGATCTTTTTTCTATAAGAAAATAAACAAAGGTAAACACCACCTAAAACACCCACAATTTTTTTCCATAGGTAGGATGAACTATTTTTACTGCTACTTAAGTCAGATCAAACACAGGCATGCAGACATCTGAGTATGTATTCATTAAGCCATTACCTCCACCAGTTCCCATTTTTCCAGATTCAGGGCTGACACATATCCAACGGGGCAGCCGATCCACAGTGCTGTGGCGGGATGAATAGTCCGTCATCCCTGTTTTTCTCTCTCCCTCTTCACTCTGCTCTCTTCCTCCTGCTGGAGCTGTTTGCTCAGCTGTTCCTCTTTCTGACCGCATTTATTCCAGATGAGAGGCGAAGCTTACCCCGTTAATCTGAGTGTGACTATGAGAGTGGGTGTGTGCATGTGAGTGTGTATCCATTCAAGGCATCCTCTCATTGCCCCCCCATGACCATATCAAGACACGCCCTGATCAGAGGACACACACACACACTCACTAAAAACACAATCACAATGAAAAGTCATTTGCCGAATACAAAGTGGAGTTCATTCTGAGCTTTTCTGAGTAATAAAAAGCTATGGATGTAGTGCACCATGTAAAGGTTTTGTAAAGAGTGTAGACGTTAACCCCCTGAGATGCGCTTCACAAGACAATGGGATTCCCATTTATTCACTTGTATCTTGAGTGTTTCTCTCTGCATCTATATTTTTACTGTATGTATTTATTTTTTTATGTAAAATCATATATATTTTCAATTAAATTCTCTTATAAATAATGAAATTCATTGTGGGTGAATCCAAAGTGTATCATGGCTTTCTGAAATCAGAATTACTATAATTAATAAAGGGGACGTATTTTACAAAAAGTTTCCTAATGTTTTATAGAAGATCTAATGTAATCTGATGTTGCAATCTACAGTAGTATTTCAACTCTATACATAGTTGAATTTACCTTAGCTGTCATTGCATCACACAATTAAGGGAACTTCTAAAAAAATACACATGAAATGAATTCAAGGACTCATTACTAGTGATATACTAATAAATGCAATTATACAATACAATACAATTATAGCTGGACTTTTTTTTAGTTTGATCAGTTGGAAACTTAAAAATCTGTTCCTATTTTTGTTTTGATTTATCTTTTTATTTTACTCATGAAACAAGCAAGATTGAGACATATTGGGACAATTCTGAAAAATCTGGGATTTAAGCAAAGGTTTTATATTTTCAGAAGGATCCAAACTGCTGAGACCAGTACTGCTCTCTGAAACAGGGGAGGCTCGATGGTGTAAATTAAATCCAAATGTCACATATTGAATTAATAAATGGTGGAACATAAAAACACATCACCACAATGGGTAAAAATAGCTGTTTTTAAAGCCCTCTGAAATAATAAACTCCAGAAACCATAGCAAGAGTTCAGCACATGATCAGTTTTCCCTTTCGACTCATGAGAAAAACCTCCTCACTGTCTGGCAACTGTCAGTCAAAAATCCTTAAGTGTGTTTGCCAATCAGCATCGAGCAGCCAGCTTCACAACCCACCCCTGCTCAATAGAGTCCTTAAGAGGTTTAGCCTCACTGGAAGTGATGTATTTTGGTGTGTCATCCAATCGGGTCTACTTTATCACTGCTTACCTCGATATATGGAGGCTCAAACCTCAGCAGGGATTTCATACAGATGCTGACAGGCAGCATCCTGCTGTTCCAGAGCAGAAGGGAGATCGCATTCAAGAGCAGGCCTCAACAGCTGATTACTGCTCAACTTACTCATGAAATCAGGCAAATTTTAGTGCATATTTAATGTAGTTTAATTACTATGTTTTTGAAGTTTGAACATGCTTATTTTACCAATAAATAAATAAAAAAATACAGGGGAGGTGTAGCCTCCCTAGTGTTCAATGAGAAATCACCACTGGCTGAGACTGCTGCAATGTCTCCTGTTTATAGTGACCAATGCTAACTGCTGAATGCTAATATGAGATGATTAGATCAATACTGATTACATCAGTTCAACTTATAATGTCCAAATGACGTTAAAAGTAATGTTGTAAGACTTGCTGTTGCTTGTACTGTTGCTGGTGTCGAATAGAGGATGCCGCTGTTTTTTTTTCAAGCAGAAACTCACTGGTATTCACAAGACAAGTAATGCCCTTTGTCTGCCAGGGACATAAGACAAGTAATGCCTTTTGTCTGCCGGGGACATTTTGCCAAAATGATTTGCTGAACATTGCCACGTTGACGTAAAACATTGGGGTTGGTCCGGAACACTGTAATAACATAATGCACCATCCATGTGCTGAGTCTTTATGCACCTGCAGTGTTAGTGAGGCTAATGGTTTCTAAGGTTTTACTTGATTTATATTGAACTAAAAAGATGTGTACTGGTAAATTGACGGCAATAATATTGTATAAGGAGCTCTGCGTAGCTGTGCTCAGTAGCTAACAGGCTAAGCTTTTTAACAAGAACCATCCAATTTGTTCAAGTAGAATAGCTGTGGTCTTCTTTTTCTAAAATCTCCACCATCTGCAGATCTTTTTTATAAAATTAGTAATTTAAACTGGTTGTATCACCTTGTTTTTAACAGCAGTTTGTTTTTAACTCAGTCTGTCTAACAGTGCAGAAATTCCTTCAAAGATTATTGTTTGATGATTGTTTTCCGCTTTTGGCTACTTTATGTAATTTGCCAAACGAAATGTGAAATAAAGGCAAATGATAAATAGAGACCCCAGAGAAGAATAATTCTTATAGAACAGGTGCAATACAGTTTGTGCAAGCGGCTTTTCGATATTGTAACATGAATCAATCGAGCGTCTGGTACATACAGTAGTAGCCATTCAAAATTTCCCCAATTTGCTTGATGGGCTGTTGGCTGGTCCTTGGCTGGTCCCCAGAAATTCCTTTTTAAGCATCAATCTTTGTACTAAAATATTCTTTCTGTCATGATTTGTGGACATTAGGATCTAAAGAGAAGCACCTTCTCTTTAGACACTATAAATCAGTGTAAGGGTGGGGTCCGTAAAAAAATATGCATGCCCAGGAGAAAGAGGGGGTCTATCCAGTGGCAGGAAGTTGGAGGGCATTTTGCTGGGAGTTGCAGGGAAGTGGGCTGGTGTTTGACTGGGAAGGGCCATTTTGAATGGCTGCTACTGTAATTTCTCCTTAATGGGGACAATAATACAGTGTAAACTTAATGCAATTCTGTTTGTAAATATAAATATGATAATTGGATAACACAGAGAGAGCTTCATCACAGTTACCATCCACTTCAATTAACAAAGTGACAGTTTAATCATGTTTATGCAAACATTTTGCCTATTCAGTCAGTGTGTAATAAAGCTGGCAAATGCAACTTTTTTTTTTTCATTAACATAGCCCTTCATGTTATATAATTCATCTTAATACAAGTGAAAACTCAGTCTTTTAAGGAAATGGCCACTTAACAGTTAATTTTTAGTCGATCAATAATAGCAATTCATTTTAGATAAATTTTTAATCGATAACACACATCCCTAACTTAAGACATACTAAAATTTAAAGAAAGGATGCATTGAGAGATGGCATAATGTTTTCTTCTGCTTCAGTAACAGTATAAAAACGTATTGACTTCTCAATATAAGAAGGCTAAATGTTTTTTAATGCTCCTTGTTCTTAAAAAGTCAAATCTTATCAACTCTGAGCTTAAAAAAATACTTTAACAAAATAAAATATACTCCAAATGTGCATCTTTAATAATTTATAGAAAACCAAGCAATCATGTTAGGTTTTGATCTACTAACTGGAAAAAAAAAGGCTTCAGTGTATTGTATTGCATTTAAGTGCTTGGTAAATGATTTAAAATTATATTAATTACCTTTTTTAATATGGGCTCAGTAATGTCTGTATTGGTTCATTGCTGTTGGATTCATTTTTAGTTTTAAGGCCAGAGGAAAACAAAAAGGATTTTTTTTTATACTGCTGAAGAGAAATATCTGAAATGCCTGATGTCTGACATTGATGGAAATGTTTTGCTTGTTTGCTGCAATGTTAGAACATGTTTTCAGATGAAAAAACTAAATCGGTTTCTTCCAGTCCAATGTCCTCTGTTGCCGTGGTTAAACCAATCCCCAGCAACATATTTGTCTTCTGTTCTGTGTCTTGTAAGTGAGATAAAGAGCATCTCTCCTCACTGATAGATGTGTTATGATGTGGGAGAATGTGCCTTATATTTGGCTGGCAAAAAGACCATATTAATTGGAAAATGAATATTTAAGTCAAAGTCTGTTTTGAAAGATTTAACAACGTTCAGTCCAATTTTCCAGAAATGCATGGCACACCGCAGCGCTTTCCCTCATCTGTCTCATCTGTCTCTGTTCAATGCTCTAAGAGTTTTATCTGCTTCTAAAACCTCCCTTAGAAATTCCCACCTTGGCTCTATAGCAGATCATCTACAAAGTGAAACAAATAACCCTTCCTTTCCCTCTTAGGAGAAACTCTTTGTGCCTTTACTTAGATTTATGCCGATGATAATAAAACAGAGCAGTGGGCAGCCACAACCTCAAATGCTGCGTTAGTTTTTTTTTCTGAAGACTAACTGTTTTGCTATCCATCACTTCTGCTAGAGATGAGTATGGCCCAATTGCTTCCATAACTTCAAGGCTATGTCAAGGTAAAACATACAATATTCTCAAGTGTAGATGTCCCCCCAGGGGTATCACATACTTACAGCTGCAACATTCACAAAAAATCACAGATACAAATTCTGCAATGGTGAAGTTAATATATATATCCATGTTCAAATAATTACCTTTCAAAAGTCTGGAATAGACCTGTTTTCTGAAGTTATTTCACTTTGATTATTATTATTTTTTTCTGTTATCAAATTAAACACCAATATTTAGAAATAGTTTTTTATTTTAATGCAAAATCTTGACACAATTTGATCGAAAATCAGCATGTAACATTAAACCACAATTGAAAACTAGAATTTGTGAATAGAAGGGTCTTCTTCCAATGAGAAATGGAAGAAAAAAAGCTAACTCCCCTACAGAAGGAGCCATGGTTGGCCTAGTGGTAAGATTAAGATTAAACAGCTGAATTTATTTGTAAGCTCAACCCCTCATGACACCTGCTTGGCCCAGAAAGTTGAACACAGTAGGTCAATGATTTAATAAAACATAGCAGTGCTTCAGTCAGAACCTATTAAGGAAAAAATAGGGAGAGAAAAACCTCCTCTTCCCACAAAGTAGAGATTCAAACTTCAGGCTGGTGTACCGGGTTATGTTTGTTCTCTGGTCTATGCTAATGTTCAGTTTGTTTGTTTTTTCCTAAAAATGATACAGTATTTAAAGTCAGCCATGGTGGTTTTTAGTTTGGTTTAATTGCATCCAATTTTTTGCCTCCGATGGCATTCATTTTTGCCACCCTGAGCTGAATCAATATCATCTATTCTTGTGTTCCAATTTTCTATATGCTAACAGGTATAGTAGTTATGGGTTTGGGGGCTATTGCCCCCTGGGGGACTCAGAAAATTATTATGATAAGAGATCATATTTACATTTAAAACCTTGTGGAAGTAAAATGTCCTCTATTTAACTATGCAATGAAGGCCCATCCTACCTACGCTGATAGGGAATTGAAATGCCTTCCTCCCTTTGTAAGAGCCACTTGTGTGAGTCAGGCTATTAAACTTTAAAAGTACTCAAAATGATACAAAGAGCATGTTTACACTTGGAGAACCATGTGCATATGGCACTGAGCCCATCCCTCCTAAAAGCACTAGAGATGTTTGATTGCTTTTGTTCTGTTTTCATCAAAATGTAAAAAAGTTTGTTATTCATTTGGGAGTATTATCCAGTGGTGACAAGTGATAGTTTATAGTTTATGTTTATGCTCCAATGCTAAACAAACATCATAATAATTGAACTGGACTGAAGGTAATAAAAGGGGTAGATTTAAGATATTCTCGTACTGTGTTAGTTTGCAACTGGGGGTCTTCCACTAGAGGGGGATGCCATTTAGGGGAATTTAGGGAAAAGTTTGAAATAGTTCTTATACCAAACACAAATACTTTAAAGATGCTTTGATTTATTTATTTTTTATGTGATATGTTCTTCTATGCTGTTGTATTTTGGGGACTATATTCAATGTCATTGTCCTGATATTGATTGATTGATTGATTGATTGATTGATTGATTGATTGATTGATTGATTGATTGATTGATTGATTGATTGATTGATTAATTTTATTGATTTGATCTCACAGTGAAGAAATGTACTCGTTATATCGGTTC
This sequence comes from Cyprinodon tularosa, assembly GCF_016077235.1. NCBI lineage: Eukaryota > Metazoa > Chordata > Actinopteri > Cyprinodontiformes > Cyprinodontidae > Cyprinodon > Cyprinodon tularosa. Next base: position 1,921,842 of record NW_024039307.1, on the reverse strand, counting down.
AATAGTCAAAAAGGTGCCAAAAGGGGGAAAAGGTGCATGGAGTACATACAGTATATACAATGCGTCCGCGTATATATATATATATATATATATATATATATATATATATATATATTTATATGACAGCTGAAGTCTCTTATTTTGATAAAAGCTTAACTTTTCTTCTAATTTGACTTAAAGAAAATTGTGTATTTAGCTCAAGCTTTTTAACCTTTACCCTGCGTTGTGTTCAACAAAAGACAATAAATAAATAATAGCTAATCTATGTCAAACAATTATTTGATATAGTTTTCATCTACAGCTTTGTTTGCTCAGAACACACATCATAATACATATTATTGTGGTAGAACACGTCTGCCGAAACAAAGCTGGACCATCAATGTTTTAATAGCTTTATCAACACAGCACTTACTGTATGCTTGGTCTATTTTAAATTGTACATTATACGTTATAGCAGATGTTTTTGCTTTGTTCTGACATGTCTTCACCCCCTGATAACAACAGCTAGATCCACATATGAGAGCATAGTCTTGAAAATATGTGAAAAGGAGCCTTAACTAACCGAGTCAAAAAGTCGAGTCTCTTCATCATAGCAGTCTGAATGAAAGATTTGGAAAATCATCCTGTATGAATAGGGTTCTAAAGATGTGTGTTGGTTATCTAAGGAGAACAAGAAGAAGGGGAAATCATATTGCTTTTAGGGAATAATAAGGATGGTTTCAAATAAATACTGCAAGGAAAAAGGAGTCACGTGATAGTGAGTTTTGTTGATGAACTGCATAAGCAATAAAATAAATACAAAGCTGTTTTCAAACAGCATTTTTCCTCCATTTAAAACTTTTCTTCCTGGCTCCATGTAATTTCCCCCTAAATCTAATGGTTTTGATTTTGTCTAGTAACTCTCCCTCTGACTAAATTTCTGTCCAGTTTCTTTCTCATAGATACATAATGAACACTGACCTTACCAGAGAGAAGTGAGGCTTGCAGAGGAAATTTTAAGTAATCACTTCACACAACCAAAATTGGCACAGTCCAAATGGTGCACAGCAAAGGAAGGCCAACCTAAATTACTGAGGCAACACATGATCTATAAAACACAATAATTCCAAAGTAAAGCAAAACTAAAAAGCTTAAACTGAATGAGATTTAGTAACAGCTACCAAAAATATGCTAAAAGATACATCACGTTGGTTCAGCAGGTCACAACCACCGTCACCTTATATGGTGATTGATCAGCCAGTTCATGTGTGATTGGATCATTTGCAAGCCTTTGTATTCAAGCACAAACTCTGCCAAACGGTGCAATTAGACTGCTGCACCGTTGCTTCCTCCTGCATAAGGAGGAAGCAAGCAGAGCAACGCACAGTTGCCAGGCCAGTGCCAAGCACTGACCCTGGTGAGACGGAGGAGGAGCAGGAACCGGAGGCACCCCACAGTTTCCAGAACCTCCATGCTCGACATGCTACACCTAGCAAACCATCAGAACAGCGTCGGGTTTTATGGCCGGCTGCAAACAAGGAGGCTCAGTGGCGGCAGTTTGATGAGGATATTGATGCTACTCTAAATGCATCTTGCAGAGGAGAAGTTGATCAGCGACTCCAGTTGATGAGCACACTAATCATCAGCATCGGTGCAGAGAGATTTGGCATAAAATTACCAAAGGCTCAGAACTTTGCTAGGCCAAACCGGCATGAGACCAAGATCTCCCAGCTCAGGAAAGAGCTCAAAGCCCTGAATCGCCAGTATAAGAAGGCGGGTGAGAAGGAAAGACCAGCCCTGAGAGAACTCCGTGGCATCCTGAGGCAGAAACTTATATCTCTGCGTCGGGCTGAGTGGCACAGGCGGAGAGGCAGAGAGAGGGCTCGTAAGCGAACAGCCTTTGTTGCAAATCCATTTGGATTTACGAAGCGGCTTTTGGGGCAGACGAGGAGTGGGACCCTACAATGCTCAGAGAATGAGATCAACCAGAGCCTTAGTGCCACATACAGCGACAGCAGGAGAGAGGAGGAACAGCCTACCTGCAGAGAGCTACCCACACCTCCGATACCATCTGTCCAGTTTAACATTAAGGAACCCACCCTGGCAGAGGTCAGGAACATCGTACGAGCTGCACGTACTAGTGCAGCCCCAGGCCCAAGTGGAGTGCCCTACAAAGTCTACAAACATTGCCCGAGACTCCTGTAGAGGCTCTGGAGACTTATTAGGGTAGTATGGAGGAGGGGGAAGGTGGCCCAGCAATGGCGTCACTCAGAGGGTGTTTGGATACCAAAGGAGGAGAATGCGAGTGACATCACGCAGTTCCGCACCATCTCCCTACTCAGTGTGGAAGGCAGAATCTTCTTTAAGATTCTTGCTAACAGGTTATCTGAGTATCTCCTGAGAAATTCCTACATTGACACCTCTGTGCAGAAGGGCGGAGTTCAAGGCATGCCGGACTGTCTGGAACATACAGGAGTGATCACCCAGCTGATACGGGAGGCGAGAGAAAACCGAGGAGACCTTGCAGTCCTTTGGCTTGACTTGGCAAATGCCTACGGATCTATTCCACACAAGCTTGTGTCAAAAGCTCTGACAACATACCACGTCCCTGAGAAGATCACTGAACTCATATGGGACTACTACAGTGGTTTCAGCTTGAGATTCACCACTGGAACAACAACATCTGCATGGCACCGCCTAGAGAAGGGCATTATCACTGGTTGCACCATGTCAGTGGTGTTGTTTGCCCTATCTATGAACATGCTGGTCAAGGCTGCAGAAGTGGAATGTAGGGGCCCCTTGTCCAGATCCGGCATTCGCCAACCACCAATTAGGGCCTACATGGATGACCTGACTGTCACATCAACATCAGTGACTGGATGCCGGTGGCTCCTCTGCGGTCTGGAAAGGATCATGGCATGGGCAAGGATGATATTTAAGCCAGCCAAGTCCAGATCCCTTGTCCTGAGGAAGGGGAAAGTGGAGGACAAATACCGCTTCTCCATGGATGGAGTCCCAATTCCGACAGTGTCAGAGAAGCCTGTGAAGAGCTTGGGGAAGATCTTCGATAGCACTCTGAAGGACAAAGCAGCAGTGGAGGCAGCCCAGGTAAAGCTAAAGGCATGGCTAGCAGCAGTGGACAAGTCTGGTCTCCCGGGGAAGTTTAAGGCATGGATATACCAGCACGGAATCCTGCCAAGACTTCTGTGGCCGTTACTGATTTATGAAGTTCCAGTAACCATGGTGGAGGGCTTTGAACGCAATGTCAGCCAATACCTACGCAGATGGCTGGGTCTGCCAAAGAGTCTCAGCAGCATTGCCCTCTATGGGCACTCCAACAAGCTGCAGCTTCCTTTGACTTGTGTGACGGAGGAGTTTAAAGTCACCAGAGCCAGGGAGGTGTTGCTTTACAGAGACTCTGCTGACACCAGAGTCTCTTCTCCCGGCATCACAGTCAGAACTGGGAGGAAATGGCTAGCACAACAGGCAGTCAACCAAGCAGAAGCAAGACTGAGACATAGCGTCATAGTTGGCTCTGTGGCGGTGGGACGAGCCGGTCTAGGTAGCCTTACAAAGCTGCGCTATGACCAAGCCCGAGGACAAGAGCGACGACAGATGATACAGGGAGAGATTCTTGCAGAGGTGGAGGAGGAACGCCAAAGTAGGATGGTGGCACTGCGCCAGCAAGGAGCCTGGACCAATTGGAACCATGCTTCCGCCCGGAAGATCACCTGGACAAAACTATGGAAGTATGAACCAGCAAGACTTAAGTTCCTGATCCAGTCAGTGTATGATGTCCTTCCAAGTCCATCTAACATTTATACCTGGGGCCTTGCAGAAGCACCAACATGCCCACTGTGCCCGGCTCATGGTTCCCTGGAGCACATCCTGAGCTGCTGCCCTAAAGCACTGGGAGAGGGAAGGTACACGTGGCGCCATAACCAGGTGTTGAAAGCAGTAGCAGACACCATCTGCACTGGAATCCTGGAGTCAAAGCACCAGTCCCCTTTGAGGCACAATACCTTCTTTGTCAGGGCAGGGGAGAAACCTGAGAGAGCAGGTAGGGGCACATCCGGACTGCTAGCCGTGGCTCGGGATTTGCAGTTGCATGTGCACATCGGAAGGCAGCTAAAGTTCCCAGAGCACATTGTAATGACGTTACTGAGACCAGATCTGGTCTTAACATCTGACTCAACGAAGCAAGTTGTGTTGCTGGAGCTTACAGTCCCCTGGGAAGACAGGATGGAGGAGGCTCATGAAAGGAAGAAGGCAAAGTATCTTGAGCTGATTGAGGCATGCAGATGCCGTGGATGGAGGGCCCGCTGTGAGCCAATAGAAGTGGGCTGCTGAGGCTTCCTAAGTCAGACTGTGCATCGGGCATTCAGGCTCCTTGGCATCAGAGGGTTGCTTGAGAGAAGAGCCACCAGAAACATCAGTGAGGCCGCTGAGAAAGCCTCAAGGTGGCTGTGGATCAAGAGGGGAGACGCATGGAGTAGCACGCTGCTTGAACACAAACTGGGGCCTGATCAACCCCGGTTGGGTCGCCCAGACGATGGTGTCTGAAGATCAAAGACCCGAAACAACCTATGACCCTGGGTCATAGGTTGGGTTTCACTGACGATGTGTTCAAGCTGCACCGGCTAGGTGTTTCAAATCTCTCCCTCCTGAATGTTTTGTAAAATGGGTTATTGTATTGTATTTTATTATATTTATTATATTTTATCATTATATATATTAAAAAACTGAAATGTTAGAACTGTAAATTTACAGTAGAATATGTTTCTCATATGTTTCTCTTACTGTTTTTATATATTTTGTTTTACTATTTTTCAAGGCTGCACTTTAAAAAAAAATGAAATGGTCCAGAGAGCTGTTCTAAACGAAATTTCTTTTTGTTTTACACTTGTGTAAAGAAAATCACAAATAAAAGCTGTCTAAGTCGAAACTGCTTGCTGTCTTGTAATGACCCTGATGAACGCCACAAGCCAAAATGCATTACTCTGGTATTAAAGTTTATTTCTCTGCATTTTTAGTGTTTCTGGAGTTTTTACCTCAAAACAAATTTGTGCTGGCATGTAGTGATTGTGTCATAAAGTGAACCGATTCTTATATAAAGGTGGACTAATTTCTAGTGACTAAACAGCAATAAAGCCCAAAACCTTTTCTTTGGTAAGATCAATTTGACTTGCCGCTGTTTGTAATAACTTGAAAAGCCTGTTCATAAACTAGCAATAAAGGCTCCTTTTTTTAAACCAGATAAATGTTTTGATTTTAAAGCAAGGATACCAATAGATAATATATAGGTTAGAATTAACAGCATAAGTACAGTTATAACTTCTTTACTGGCTCAGTAAGCCCAGTCTGCTTGAGAAACTCTACTGCTAATAAAGCTACATTGAGATGCAATGACTGGCTCTCCATTTTAATGGTGACTGATGGAGGGGCAGAAGCATTATTGCTCACAGTTCATCAAGTTAACTTTGCACATTAGGAAGTTGAATTAGTTTCCTGGAGATTCTATCAGCAGTAATTACAAGATGAGCAGAAATATAAAAGACTGTGGGGGTAGTGGGTTCAAGTGCTTTAACCCTTTGTTCTGCCTTGTGTTTCCACAGCAAACACAGGGGTGTACAAGGAGACACACAAACTTTGTGCATGCCATGAAAGATAAAGGAAGAAAAATTGTCTATGCTAAGGTACTATGGTTTTATCTATGATGTACATGCATGCTTGATTTAATTTATTTCTCCACAACTAAAGTTTTCTTTTCTGTATCTTTCCTTCTCTACTATCCATCCATCTTCCCCTACTGTTCAATTTTCTTGTTCCTCATTTCGCCTTTCCAGCTGCACTGCAGATTGCAGTAAACCCAGAAAATCCTCTTCATCTCACAGCACCAAATACCATCTGCACTCAGTCTGCCCTCAGTCACTTTTAACAGCTCCATGTGCCCTGCAGCATTTGGGACAGCAATGGACACTGATATGTGAGCCACAGAATTTGTACACAAACATGACACTGCAGGGCAAAATGTGTGCTAAGGTATAGCTGCAATGATTTTTAGCTGTCCTGAACAAATAAAATGTGAATATTATTTGTTTTGTTAGCTTTATTTAGAAAATTTGGAACTTACAATGCATAGACCATAACTCAATATCTCAATATCTGTATAAATAAAGATAGAAATGCTTTCTCATCTTTAAAATTAAGTAGCATTTTTTTGACTTGTAAATAAAATTAGAAATAACTCATGCCAACTGTATTTTCTTTTTCTTCTTCAAGGCGGCTCGATTTGTAGATCAGTTGAAATACTCTTTATCTTTGAATCTGAATTGATTACTGTAGTGGCACGGCTAAAAAATGTCATACACTGCTACAGTTGATCCAGAATTCTGCTTCGCATGTCCTCATTAAAGTTAAGTTGGTAAATAACCACAGTTATGGTCCTTACACTGACTCCCCAAATATCAGACAACAGACTTTAAAATACTTTGGTTAGTCTAAAAATAACTCAACAGCTTAGCACAAAAATACATTACAGGCTTGTTGTCAGTGTATTAACCACCCACACCTCTGAGACCTCTGAGGTCTTCTGGCTTAAGTCTACCCTGCATGCATAGAACTAGATTGAATAGACTACAGAAAGCATTTCATTCTTATGCTCCACTTATCTAAAATAAACTCACAGAAGGCTAAGAGATCAATACCACAGATTCCTTTAAAATAAGGTAAAAAACACCTATTTAAGTTGAGTTACAAATAAATGTTCCATTTAAACAGTTAACAGAAACATCATTAGTTTAAGTTTGTTCTCCAGGTTAGTTTAAGTTTGTTCTGCACTGTTTTTGTTTATCAATTTGTTGCATTGCTACTAAAATGTGGTAAACAAATAACCTGGTCTTACCTTGACAACAACCCCCCCTCTTTAAGTGTTGGTAAGCACCTTTACATGTAATTACTTTGCTAGTACTGGCCTCAAATGCATAAGGAGATATTGTTTTTGGCCTTGCTTGAAGCCTCAATTAAAAGAAAACTCAAAAACTTAAGTAATTATTAGTTAAATTTCCAATTAAGTAAAGGTGTAATTGAACGGAATGAATGGAGTGGAAGATTTTGGTTATTGTAAAGGAGTGGAAAAGGGAAAAGCTACTGAGCTAATGTCTCTTGCAAGAGTTCATACCTGTTGATTTTTTTTTACCTCTTTATGACCATAAGGTATAGTATCATGTGCTTTACAAAGAAAGCTTTAAGTCTATTAAATTAGCCAGTAAAGCTCAGTAAAGAAATGGATGGATGGATGGATGGATGGATGGATGGATGGATGGATGGATGGATGGATGGATGGATGGATGGATGGATGGATGGATGGATGGATGGATGGATGGATGGATGGATGGATGGATGGATGGATGGATGGATGGATGGATGGATGGATGGATGGATGGTCCCTAGTAATTTTTGGATGTTACGATAGGAGGCTCTGTAGAACTTAAGGTTGCTGTAGATGTATTTATTTTTTTTATTACTATAGGCTGGGCGTCTACACTGGACTTTGTAAGTCAAAGCATATTAAGGCATACCAATGCTTCACTCAAATGAAAAGTATATACCAAGAGGGAGGGAGTGGCGGCTTAGTTTGGAATCCTGTGGTGCTGAGTTTAAGCCCCACTCCCACAGACTGCAACTCTGGGTATTCAAGCAAGACCGTTAACCCCCGGTTGCTCCCCAGGTGCCCCATGATGGCAGCTCACTGTTCCCCAAGGTGATGGGTTAAATTCAGAGATACATTTCTCCAACATGAGATGAATAAAGTTCAATTATACAATATTATAGAGTTTAAACTGATGTTTACAGAGCATTTCACTTTTACGAATACTCTATCAAGTCCAAAAAAGCTTGAATATTAGAATTAGTCACTAGATGTGGTTAATTGGTAACAGCAAACATCTATGAGAGCTATGAATGCAGCAAAAGACGACTGAGACTTATTGTACTATGGGGGCTAAATAATCTACAAATGCACATTGCAGTTTCCAATTTTTTGTTTGTGAAAAAAAAAATTTACTATCACCTCTTTCTACTTTAAAAATATCTACCACTTTGTGTCTGTCCATCACCTACAATCACATTAAAATGAATTGTATCTAAATGCAGGATTATGACAAAAAGTCAAAGCAGCATTAATAGTTTTATAATGAACCATTAATAAACATATTGTACCCCCATCTAATAAAGTTTAAATGTTTAACATATGAAACACTGAAATTATTGTGTTAAAGTTTTACTTGAAAGCATTTCTTTTTAATGTGGTGGGTAAAGATTTAGCACATTTACTCCAAGTCAGGTCTATAGACAATATCCTGAGTATGGTGTTTAATATTATAAGGATAACCTTATGACTAATAGCAGGGACCTATATAGGTAAAATACAACGTACCCACATCATCCTTAAGAATTAAGACCATGGTGTCGTTGAACTTGAGCAAGGTCAAATAGAACCCAGGTATTGTTGACCTTAAAATTGTTTTTCTGAGATACAACCCTATAGACGACCATTGAAGGCAATTGCCAGAGTCTACCTCAGTCTCCATGGAGACAGGAGACATTTGACTCTGAACTTCCCAGGCTTATTACCAGATGAGGAAAAGGGTTCTACTTTGCTGTCTTGCTCTGTTTGCCTTCTTTCCACTCCTGGATTCACTGAAAATGGAAGAGGCACTCAAAAAGAAGGGTGAACAAGAGAATATTAACACTTTCTGACTGAAACTGCAGGTCAGAGACTGGCTGGAGAACAAGAGAGTACAGTAAATGAGACTAGAAGGGCAAAGAAAAATGAAAGTGCAGAGGAATAAAAGCAGCAAGAGAAAGGTTAACAGATGTCATAGAGAATAAAATGATATTTTCTCTAACATAAATACGAAAGAAAAATAAAAAAAGTCACTCATATCATTGTGATATGCAGCTAATCTGTGAATTTAAAGCTGTGAAAAACAAACTAAGGAAAATTAACTTGGAGGTACAGAAAGGCACTTGGCCATTATTTGAAAGCACAAAGTCTGCTGAACTAATGGAGCAGATAATAAAATAATCACAACTCTCTGTGTTCTCCATATTTCACAATCAGAACATAAGGACTACAAAGGAACAAAAAATAAAAAGGGAAGGGAGCTAAATGAGAAAGCAAGATGAAATTTCCAATCACAGCTATCTCCATACTGTTATGAGCATCTACCACACCATATGCATCACTATGCTAGAGTCCAGTATTATTTGATCTACACTATATTGCCAAAAGTATTTGCTCACCCATCCAAATTATTGGAATCAGGTGTTCCAATCACTTCCATGGCCACAGGTGTATAAATTCAAGCACCTAGGCATGCAGACTGTTTTTACAAACATTTGTGAAAGAATGGGTCGCTCTCAGGAGCTCAGTGAATTCCAGCGTGGAACTGTGATAGGATGCCACCTGTGCAACAAATCCAGTCGTGAAATTTCCTCGCTCCTAAATATTCCACAGTCAACTGTCAGCTGTATTATAAGAAAATGGAAGTGTTTGGGAACGACAGCAACTCAGCCACGAAGTGGTAGGCCACGTAAACTGACGGAGCGGGGTCAGCGGATGCTGACGCGCATAGTGCGAAGAGGTCGCCAACTTTCTGCAGAGTCAATCACTACAGACCTCCAAACTTCATGTGGCCTTCAGATTAGCTCAAGAACAGTGCGCAGAGAGCTTCATGGAATGGGTTTCCATGGTCGAGCAGCTGCATCCAAGCCATACATCACCAAGTGCAATGCAAAGCGTCGGATGCGGTGGTGTAAAGCACGCCGCCACTGGACTCTAGAGCAGTGGAGACGCGTTCTCTGGAGTGACGAATCGCGCTTCTCCATCTGGCAATCTGATGGACGGGTCTGGGTTTGGCGGTTGCCAGGAGAACGGTACTTGTCTGACTGCATTGTGCCAAGTGTAAAGTTTGGTGGAGGGGGGATTATGGTGTGAGGTTGTTTTTCAGGAGCTGGGCTTGGCCCCTTAGTTCCAGTGAAAGGAACTCTGAATGCTTCAGCATACCAAGACATTTTGGACAATTCCATGCTCCCAACTTTGTGGGAACAGTTTGGAGCTGGCCCCTTCCTCTTCCAACATGACTGTGCACCAGTGCACAAAGCAAGGTCCATAAAGACATGGATGACAGAGTCTGGTGTGGATGAACTTGACTGGCCTGCACAGAGTCCTGACCTCAACCCGATAGAACACCTTTGGGATGAATTAGAGCGGAGACTGAGAGCCAGGCCTTCTCGTCCAACATCAGTGTGCGACCTCACAAATGCGCTTCTGGAAGAATGGTCAAAAATTCCCATAAACACACTCCTAAACCTTGTGGACAGCCTTCCCAGAAGAGTTGAAGCTGTTCTAGCTGCAAAGGGTGGACCGACGTCATATTGAACCCTATGGATTAGGAACGGGATGTCACTTAAGCTCATATGTGAGTCAAGGCAGGTGAGCAAATACTTTTGGCAATATAGTGTATTTCTGGTCTCTCCTCTTATCAGTTCTTCTCATTATAGCCCCCTTCAGTAGCCACAGAAGAGTCCTAATGAGCAAAGAAAAATTTGCACTTTTTTCCTCTGTAGGAGAATCCGTAAATCCTACAGTCATGCATTTCATTCTTCCCTTTACACATATTCTGATCCTGAACTCACGTTTAAAGCAACCTTAGGTGCAGTGGCACTGAAAACAAGTGGTGATCTTTACCTCCTGGAAAACACAAACAAACATGTTGCCAATGCCCCACCTAACTCAATAATAATCAAAGGTATAATTTGAATGTATTGGTTGGCTGGTCTTGCTAGAACATTGGTAAAAAAAAAAAAATGGAAACAAACTCAACATTAATCGCCTTTTTCGTTAGCAACCCTTCACATTGCCTGATAGATTGAGAACTGGTTAACACTCTTCAGGTTTTTATACTGATGTTTTAAGAGAGATTAAGCTTTGTCCAGGATAGTTACATTGATTTTTAAATGGTTTTGGGGCAGCATATTTGGTAGAATATTTGGTAGGAGGGGTAGGAGAGCAGTTGTGTGCTACTGGATTAATGCAGCACGGTAATTCTAATATTTTAAGCCCATACCATTTTTACACACGGGCCAGCTATGACCATTATCAAAGACAGGTAAGCTATGAGCTATATCATTGTATGCTTGGCATAGTACAATGACTCTGTTCATTGACTGTGAAGTTCAGTTTAAGGTGATGTTTTCTGTAGGTCATTTGTCAAATCTTAACACATGGGGAAAAAAAACTCTTGTATAAGTCAGGTATAAAACTACAGAGTATTTATATGCATTTAGTCTTTGAGAATTGTCAGGATTTAATTTTTTGGATTATTATGGATATATACAGATATTTTGTAAAATCAAAGTGCATATATGTAATGTCAATATGGCATTTTAGCCGTGTATACTATTGTAAATGACACTCTGCAACTAGCAACTATCCCATATTATTCAAATTTCAAAGAAATTATATTTTAAACGTGGGTCAACAAACTAAAAGGCTAAAACATAACAAGAGCCATGCTTCACCTTTGGAGAAAAGCTGTATTTTTTACAGTGCACATAATGGTTAATAATTATGTTAACCTATGGTTACATAATGAATGCAGCCCAGTAACTGATATGTGTGCATGCAAAGAGAAAAGAATCAAATTTTGCTAATGTGCCATCCACCCAGGGCAGCCGTGAGGAGGCTAAATGCTCTGATTGATTATAATGACTGTGCTTTAGCTGTTAATTTCGCAGATGAATGGAAATGGAGGCAGAGTATTGGAGAATATAGAATATGAACGTTATAAGGCGTTTCTGTTTTAGGATAACTTCCATTTTATTTCATTTTCTGTCATACCTTATTTTTTTGCATCCTTTGACGTCGTATTGTTTCCTTTTCTGTCATGTTGCTTTTGTTGTCATGTTGTGACTTTTGTTGTTGTGTTAAGGATTTTCAAATTTTGCTGATCCATCTGGGCTGCTGTACAAATTAATACAAAACAACAAAACAAGATTTAAAAATTAAAATAAATTAGTTGGGATTGGCAAGGAGAATTTACCTAAATTTCCTTTGGCACACCTACATACCAAACTATTCTGCTCAACCTACAAATGCATTTTGCTTACAGATGTTGCAACATTTGAAGTAATATCAAATGTTTTTTTTAAAGCTGTACAGGATTTGGAACCAAGAGGCCCTTTCATAGGAAAAGATAATCACTCATTTGTGCTAAGTATGGTATAATATTTTGATGACCCATCATTTTGGAGGGCATAAAAACACCATGGCTGAAGCAAAGTGTAAAAGACATGCTAAAGCATTTCTGCATGACTGCTTGCCCTTCATTTTGAGGTGTCTATGATGTCTCTGAGGCAGTTCTGCATGCCCACGAGCTGTGATAATGTAATGATGGGTATGGCAGGTGTCGCTGGATTGGAATGAAAATTACTTGAAAACCCAAGCAACACCCTGATGTGTGAAAGAAAAGCAAAGGTTTTATCGTTAAGGTTTTTTTCTTATTTGTTAGAGCAAAATGTGCTGAAGCAAAAGGCCTTAAAAATGTTTCTCAAATATTTTTTTCTGGAATTAACATTTTCTACACCCTAGAGCTGTTTACCTTGTCTAAATCATTAAAGCAAAGGATGTAGCTGGAGTTAGATGAGGTTATAAAATCTGTTTTCCAATACAATAATCATGAGGTAAAGAAGAACAAATCATATGAACAGTGGAGAATAATGGCAAGTTGTATTTTTTCAATCAGTTTCAGGAGAGGAAAACATTTAGAAGGCCATTTTCACAGCATGATCGCCTTCAATTGTTCCTCTCTCGTAGCCATGTGCCGTCTGCTAAGACTGCATATTTACCTTCATAAAAAAGCTCAGAAACTCTACACTCACCTAAAATGGAAAAAGCTTGAATAGAGGAAATCAGTAAATTTGTCTGAAAAGGAAAACTTGATAAATATTTTTTAGAGCATCATTAGAAAGATAGACACCCTTGACACCTACTGCAGAGTACAATAAAACTAATTTAGCTTTTACATGTAACATTTGAATCTTTTAGCACAAATTAAATTATTTTTAAAGGAAAATTTGTGTGTGAGAAATTTCAGGTTTTCGCTCTAAAATTAAGTAAAGTAATAACTGATTCGTTCCATGCCTTCTTCCCCCAGACATGGTCAGAATCTGTTCAAAGTCAATAGTTATTTCGAGTAGTAAAGTGCAATGTGACAGAATTTTAAATAATTTTATAGAAACATCCAGATTTTCACTATCATTTAAATAAGTATTGATCATTTATTTCGAACACTTAATAAAAAGCAAATATAAGAAAATAATAAAGTCATAACAAAACAAAACAAAAAAGAAGAAAAAAAAAAAAAAACATATGTACATCCCATCATAATAAATAATAATATTTATTAATAATAATAAATACATTTTAGATTTAAAGAAAACAAGGCTTTTGACCAATGAACGCTTCTAAAACATTGATCATTTGCTTAATTTGGCTGACTTGTGTGTCTTCAACTGAAGTTTAACAAAGATATAATACTAAAAAAGTGCAAACTGCCCCATTATATCTGAAAAGAACAATATATAAAAGCAGTCTTGGCGCCGCCTCGGGTGGCAGCCTGTAGCCGCAGCTCCCGCCGTGCGTTTTTAACTTTTTATTTATTTGTTAGTGTGTTTCTTTCCTTGTTTTTCTATTTATTGCAAGTCCGTACATAAACGTTGGAACAATGGCTGGATTAAGTTTTGCGACTCTTTTCCGCGTTCTTCTGTTACTTTTTTTACTTTTTGTAACTGAGAGCGTTGCCAGCAGTAGCGGGGGCATTGTTTATACGCGTGATCAGCTGATTGCTCTGTGTAAGCCCACGCTGCTGCCCGGAGACAGGCCTGTGGTCCCGGAGGAGTTACGGAGGAGACGCCGGGGTTGCAGAGCTGGAACCAAGCGGAGGGAGAAAAGGAGAAGACATAGGCCAGCGGTCCCAGCGATAATAATGGGAAATGTGAGGTCTTTGGCGAACAAGACGGACGAGCTCTCAGCGCTGGTGAGGACTCAACGGGAATACCGCGAGTGTAGCTTATTTTGCTTCAGTGAGACTTGGCTACACTCCAACATCCCGGACAGCAGTGTGGAGGTTACCGGTTACAGTTTGGTACGTGGAGACAGAGACTGTTCTAAAAGTGGGAAGAAGAAAGGCGGCGGGCTTGTACTTTATGTGAGTGAGAGGTGGTGCAACCCTGGACATGTCAGAGTGAAGGAACGTCTCTGTACCCCGGACATTGAACTGCTGGCTGTGGGATTGCGCCCGTATTATTTGCCAAGGGAGTTTACATCTACCATTGTTATTGCTGTCTACATCCCCCCATCAGCTGATGCAGCGGTGGCCTGTGACGTCATCAGCTCCGCCGCTGCTAAACTGCAGACTGATCATCCAGATGCGTTCATGGTTATTACTGGTGATTTCAATCATGCCTCACTGAACAATACTCTCAATAACTTTCACCAGTATGTTAACTGCCCCACCAGAGACAATAAAACACTGGATTTATTATACACCAATACCATGGATGCATATGAAGCCGCAGCCCTCCCTCCCCTCGGCAGGTCAGACCACAACCTGGTCTTGATGACCCCGAAGTATGTCCCACTTGTGAAAAGGCAGCCGATGCACACCAGGGTGGTGAGGAGGTGGACACCAGAGGCTGCTGAGGCACTGCAGGACTGCTTCGAGTCCACAGACTGGGACGTGTTATGTGAGCCACATGGGGAGGACATCGATGGGATGACCAACTGCGTTACGGATTACATCAGATTCTGCGAGGACACCACCATGCCAGCCAGGACCGTCCAGTGCTTCCCTAACAACAAGCCCTGGATTTCCAGTGACCTGAAGGAACTTCTGAACAAAAAGAAGAAGGCTTTCAGGTCTGGAGACAGAGAGGAGCTGAGGAGAGTGCAGCACGAACTCAGGGACATGCTGAGGATGTGCAAGGACAATTATAGGAAGAAGCTGGAGGCCAAACTCCAACAAAACAGTGTGAGGGACGTGTGGGCTGGAATGAAGTACATCACAGGGATGAAGGGGAAGGACAGGCAGACACCTGGGAGCCTGGATAGAGCGAACCAGTTCAACCAGTTTTTTAACAGGTTTAGCTCACCTCCTGCCACCCCTCTGACACCTCCAGCCCCCCACACACTCACACTGTCCCAAATGGCTCAACCCTCCCCCCAGCCTTCTCCTGTACAGCACCTCTCCACCACCACCCTCCCCTCCTCCTCCTCCACTGAGGACATCTGCACCAACCCCCGTGTGACTACAGGCCAGGTTAAGAGGCAGCTGGAAAGACTACATCAGCGCAAGGCTGCAGGCCCTGATGGCATCACACCCAGGATCCTGAAGACCTGCGCCAGCCAGCTGTCTCCTGTACTGGGACATCTCTACAACCTCAGCCTGAGTCAGGAGAAAGTCCCATTGCTGTGGAAGACGTCGTGCTTGGTTCCTGTCCCCAAGAAGCCGAGGCCATCCGACCCAGCAGACTACAGACCGGTCGCCCTCACATCACATGTGATGAAGGTCCTGGAGAGACTGGTCTTAGCCCAGCTGAGGCCACAGGTGAGGACGTTTCTGGACCCTTTGCAGTTTGCCTACCAGTCCCACTTAGGAGTCGACGATGCTGTCATTTACTTGCTACAACGAGCCCATTTGCATCTGGATGGTGGAGGAGGCACTGTGAGGATCACTTTCTTTGATTTCTCCAGTGCTTTCAACACCATTCAGCCTCTGCTGCTGGGTGAGAAGCTGCGGGTGATGGGTGTCGACGACACAAGGATCTCCTGGATTACTGACTACTTGACAGGCAGGCCACAGTTTGTCCGTCTGGGCAGTGTCCTGTCTGATGTGGTGGTCAGTGATACAGGGGCTCCACAGGGAACTGTGCTCTCTCCCTTCCTCTTCACCGTATACACCACTGACTTTCAGTACAATTCTGAGTCATGTCACCTGCAGAAGTTTTCTGATGACTCAGCTGTTGTAGGGTGTATAAGAGAGGGAGAGGAGGGGGAGTACAGGACACTGGTGGACAACTTTGTGGAGTGGTCCGAACAGAACCACCTGAGGCTGAATGTCAACAAGACCAGAGAGATGGTGATTGACTTCAGGAGAGAGAAGAGGTCTTCACAGCCACTACGGATTAGGGGGGGGGTGGTGGAGGAGGTGGAGGACTATAGATACTTGGGAGTGATAATTGACAATAGACTGGACTGGAGGTCTAACTCTGAGGCTGTGTACAAGAAGGGGATGAGCAGACTCTATTTCTTGAGGAAGCTGAGATCCTTCAATGTGTGCAGCAAGATGTTGGAGATCTTTTACCAGTCTGTTGTTGCCAGCACCATTTTCTTTGCTGCTGTGTGTTGGGGCAGCAGCATCAGAGCCAGCGACACCAACAGACTTGATAAAATCATCAGGAGGGCTGGTTCTGTACTTGGACTCAGGCTGGAGTCTTTTGAGACTGTGGTGGAGAGGAGAACGCTGAATAAACTCTTATCCATCATTGACAATGATCAGCACCCTCTCCACCACACAGTGGTCAGACAGCGGAGCACCTTTTCTCACAGGCTGCTCCAGCTCCGCTGTCGAAGGGACAGATACAGGAAATCTTTCCTACCATATGCCATCACATTGTACAATAAAAAATAAACTCTTGTTTCAGCATACAGTAACCAGCACTGTACTGTACTGCACTCCATATTTTAATATTTATTTATAATCTGTTCACTGCACCTCAGGACTGTTCACTGCACCCTTATTATGTAAATTACCCTTATAATGTAAATTACCCTTATAATGTAAATACGTGTGGATGTTATGTTATTTTTACTTTTTTCTTATCTTATTGTGTTGTGACTGTCACTATGTGTAAAGCTGCTGCTACACTGCAATTTCCCAGCTTGGGATAAATAAAGTACATCTATCTATCTATCTATCTATCTATCTATCTATCTATCTATCTATCTATCTATCTATCTATCTATCTATCTATCTATCTATCTATCTATCTATCTATCTATCTATCTATCTATCTATCTATCTATCTATCTATCTATCTATCTATCTATCATTATAGTAGTTTAAGCTTTAAAACTGGAATTCATGATTGTATAACTAATATACATTTTATATTATTAGTACTAATATTATTTAGCATTTTATCATTCTTAACATACCCAGAAATGTTTCTATATTACAGAATAATCTGAGATCAATAACAATCTGTAGCAAGACTAAACACACAGCACTCCCCCCATCATGTTTCAATAGTTAATGCTTGTGATACCGTAGTTTTATTTAACTAGCTTTGGAGAAAAGGCTGCTTAAAGCCCTTTGAATTTTCTTGCTGGTGAAATGTGCAACAAAAATAAACATGCTTTGCCTTGAAGTTCACAGCACAAATTAAAGCTCTTATTAAAAAAGTCCGAAGGAAGTTGTCTGTCTATTCACCTCCTCTGCTGCATTAAATATCAAATCTAGCTTTCATGTATTTGATTTGTATATGTACAGTATGAAGCTCTTTCATGGGAAAAATATATTTGTGTAATAGTCACTCCTTTCTGCATTTGTCAGTGTCAACATTTTGGAGATGTTGTATTTGAAAAATAGATGATAACTGACCAAAGCAGGGTCAGTAAACGCATTTCTTTTTATTCTTCTCAATGTAATATTATTTAATTGCATATTTCCACATGTAAAGAGCCATCTCTGCTATATGAGTACATTACTGGAGAAATGGTATGATACAGATAATAAAGAAAGTAAAGATAGTTTGAATGGGGCTTTTAATTGCTATAAATATATATAAGAATATACTTGTATATATTTTCTTCATTTGTATTTTTATTTATTTATTTATTTTAGATGCTTTCCATCAAGGCCATTTTGCATCCATGATCTTATACAATGTCCATAAATTTTGGCAACACTTCCGTCTCTTACACACTTTAGTAGTGTTGGCTGTACTTGCATCACGGTCTAGAGATTTATTTTGCTTTCAAATGTTAGGAAAAGAGCAATATTGTTATTGTAAAGGGTTATGCTGCACGGAACAGCAGATTTGTTTGTGTTAAGTACACAAAAGCATTTAACTTCACCCCCAAATTGCACATGCCTTTTTGATGTCTGTGGAACAGTGCCCCTTAAAGGAAAAGTCCAGTCACATTCAGAATACAAACTTCTGAAAGTACTTTAAGTATGAAATTATTACATACTTTCCTAATAAATAAGTGTTTTTAATTAAGAGTAATATCAATTGAATGTGCTTTACCAGAGACATCCTTGTTTGTCAAAGAGCACTACTGCCACCTACCCGTTTGTGATGACACAGTGCAGTATCGGCTGTTGAGCAAGTCCCAGTGCTGTATCTGGTGTTTGTCACAACTCGCTATTATCCATGATGGTGATGACTGTGCGAAGCAGAGAGTGTTTTTTTACTCTGGCCAGAAGTTCGATGGCAAATCCTCCCTCTTCAAGGTGGCAATCTAATGACGAATTCGTGGAGGATCATGAATTTTAAAGGAAACCATTTTTTTTTCTTTTTTTTTACTTTTACCCAATGTATTACAAACTCCAACTGCTATGCACGTCGGCATTGTCAGTTTAACTATAGCTCTAGTGAATTTCAATGGCTAAGTCTTCTCAAAATCTTAAATAATTGTTGTTGATTACAAGGGTGTCTAGTAGCTCCAATTGATGTTGCTTATAAAGCGCGGAGAATGGCGCTTGATATGATCAGCTAAAGAATCGAGAAAATCTTTTTTTTACTTATTTTATTTTACTTATTTTAAATTGCTTTGATAATTTGTTATATGCTTTATTATCTTTCATATTGGGTTTATGCATCAGAAAATGTAATCGAGTTGCAGATGGACTGTCTGCATACAGCAAGCATTGCAGTTTTTAAATACATTTTAAATACCCAGACACAGACAGACAGACAGATAGACAGACAGATATATATACTGCTTTGAGAAAAATGATCTCTGAAGGACTACAATCAATGAATCAATAGTACACTTACAAGTAATTCTGACACCAAAGTAAACCAAGGGGTAAGCATTAAGCCTGATGTGTGTGAATTTCTAAGCAGGGGGATGGGAGTCCCTGCTGGCAAGCATCAACTGTCTGTGAGCTAATGGACTGTGTGCCACCTCACAAGTCATCATGAAGGCCATCAACAGCTGCCTTTTCATCTATGTGTCTAAGTAAGACATGTAAAGAGGAAACATAGATCATATTACAAGCTGAAATGCATAACTTGAAAAGGTTGTGCCTTGCTGGCAAGCTGTCAGGGGATTGTGAAGCATTAAAATGAAGTCTGTTGTGAGGTTCTGATAAGGGAATGTGGAGGCAAATCTAAGATATTGTTTAGTGATTTGAAGGATTTCAAATCAAATATAAGATGCTAATTTCTCTGGATCTAAGTGCATGCAAACATTCTCAAGGACACACTAAAGATGCAACGACAAGAACCCAAATGTCGTCACTTTTTCCAGTTTCCACAGGAATGTTTCAGTGTGCACTTATTTCAAGATAAGCAAGGTCTAATGTATGTATTAAAATTGAAATTTATTAAGCAAAAGAAAAATGTGTCGTATTAACTTCAGTAACTTCACTGAATGTCAAGTTCTTCTGTAAGAAGACATAGAAATAGTGACTTGGAGCATGGACAGTTAAGGCCATGCCAAACCATATTGAGATGGGTTGAAGTAGATGTCTTTTTCTCAGGTGTGGAAATGAAGGCTGGATATTATTTTTTAAGGTGTTGTTGTGGAAAGCGTACATGTGTACATGTGGACAAAATATGTTGGTGCCCATTGATTAATATAAGAAAAACAGACATAGCACAAAAAATTTTTGAATCTGGCAAAAGTATTAATAGATAAAAAAATATATAAAAATAAATCAAATGAAAGTCAGACATTGCTTTTCAATCATGCTTCAACTGAATGATTTTAAAAGATAAAATAATGAAACAGCCCTCGACAAATACGATGGTAACCTTTATGGCTGCAACTGGCGATTATTTTGCTAATCGATTGACCTGTGGATTATTTTTTCGATTATTAATTGGATAGTTAAATGTTCTTTAAAGCTGTTTTTTTTTTACAGAATTAATCCAGGTGAAACTAAAACCTTTCCTCTTGAAAGTACTGGATAAAGCATATTGATGGAAGTATTTGTTTTCTATACATATATGCTCTAAGTGGGTTGCTCTCTCAGCTAAAGGTATGGTTTAGAGTCACTATACTCCAGTTAACAATTAATCGATTACTAAATAAAACAGTTATTTCAATAATCCATTAATCGTGATTGATTTGCCTAACTGTTTCATCCCTAATACCTTAACTTCATATTTTGTTGTTCGACCTTTTGACGCAATCATCCCAATCAAAAAATTCCTGTGACAGTCAATGTCACCTCTGCACATCTCAGTAGGTATTTTGGCCTTCATGAGCAAACTGCTCGAGTTGTCTAAGATATGATGGGTACTATTTCCAGACAGCAACTTTCAGCTTCTTTCAAAATGCTTAATAGGATTTAGGCCAGGGCTCATAGAAGGCCACTTCAGAATGTAGTCCAAGGATTTCCTCTTGGCACTTTCTTAGGGTGTTTTTATTTCTACCTGCAACTGAAAACAAGCTTTCTGACACTGAGCAGCACATTTTTCACTAGAATCCATTAATAGTCTATAGATTTCATTGTACCCTGCAGAGAATAAAAACACCCTGTGGCAAATGAAGCAAAGCAGCCCCCGAATATAACAGAGCCGCTTCCATGTTTCACAATAGAGACAATGGTCTTTTCTTGATATGCTTCCATTTACATCTATGAATATAGAGGTTATATACTTTGGCAAAATCTTCCATTTTTGTCTCATCTGTTCGTAGGACATTCTGGTGGTTGTCAATGTGCAGTTTGTGAAATTACTGTCTGCCGGATTGTTTTATTAATGGTGACCTCTGGACTCGGTGGAGGAATTGGCCGAGAGGAGGATGTTGTCCAAGCCCACATCTATCATGGACAACACCTTTCACCCCCTGTACCAGACTGTAGAGGAGCTGAGCAGCTCCTTTAGTAACAGATTTATACATCTCGTGTGTAAAAAGGTGCGCTACCGTAGGTCATTTATCCCTGCTTCCATCAGACTTTACAATGCCACTGCACTGTAACCTGGTGTAATAACACTGTAATAATGTCTTCTAATTATCTATTTAACAAACCAGAAATCACACTTTACCGGACACCACTTTACAGTACATAAGATACTATATACAGGTCACCTTTGATCTCTCCTTCCTTATTTTTTTTTCTTTACCATCCACTGTATATATCTGGATGCACTGTTTCATATATACTTCATGCACCTTTACCTCCTTTGTGCACTTTCTGTTTGTTTATAAGAGGCCACGTCCAAGTGAATTTCTCCTTTGTGATATCAATAAAGTTCTTTTCTTCTTCTTCTTCTCCTCCTTGGCCATCTCCCATTAAGTCCTCTCTGGCTCAAACATTGACAGTGAACTAATACTGATGTTTCTTAGGTTTAAAGTTCACGTTTATTCTGTTAAAAATCTCTTATGTTAAAACTGTATTACCCATCTCATTGATTTGTCATTAATTTTCCCCCTGCAGCTACGCCCAGGGAGATTGGCTACAGTCCCATGGAGCTTATATTTCTGAATTATATTTGCAAATGTTGTCACAGAAACAGCAAGCAGCTTAGATGGTCTTATAGCCTTTACCTTTAACATGCTTACCGATTTTTTTTCTGTAATCTACTGAAATAAGTATTTCCTTCAATTTCTCTGGTCCTTGTTAAGTGTGGTACACACAATGTCACCAAATAGCACAGTAGCCCTCTATATAGATCCGCTGACTGATTACAAGATTGTAGAGACTCAATGCTAATTAGTAGACACACCTTAATAATAAACACCTTAATATAACATCTCTCTTTGGTCACATCATTATTAGTCTTTTCTAGGGTTTCTTTATATTTTGTTCAGGCCTGTTTGGTTTGAAAACATGAAACATGGTTGAAAGACAGTCCCTGCCTTTCATTTGTTCCTTTTTAAAATAGAATTTTTATTACTAGAACTGTCCAAATCCAACATTGATATTGGAAATTGATTTGTTATCAGCCAAAAAATGAATATCGGAATATATTGGCCTACCTCTAAAATCTCCGATGTTCAAAATTAGAAGAAACACTAAGCTCCTATCCGCCTTTGTTTAAAGTTTATGTTACTCTCTGGTGAGTAAGAAATTAATACAATAGAAAATCAAAATAAAATACTGTACTGTACAGTGTTTTTACAAATATAAATACTGTGCAGTCACCTGAACAATAAATAACCAATATACAGCTGTAAAATTTTAACAGAAGTGAATATGGGAAAATAGCAGTAACACCACAGACATGCAAAAATAACTGCAGCTTGTCATTTAAGTGAATAAGATCGAAACTGTGCAAAAGTCAGCATGAATGTAACAACTTATTGAGGTTGTTGGGAACAGTGATGGTTATAAAGTCTTACAGCTGCTGGGAGGAAGGATCTGTGATAACGCTCCCTGGTGCATTTAGGGTCCAGCAGTTTGTCACTGAAGGAGCTTTCCAGTTCAGCAACAGCTTCATGCATGGGATGGGAGACATCATCCAAAAGGGTCCTTTTGATTCCCACCTCCTGCACTGAGTCCAGGGGGCATCCAACCACAGAGCTCTCCTTCCCGATGAGCTTATTCAGCCTGCTCTAACAGTCAGCTCCATAGAAGATGGCTGATAGAACAACAGAATCAAAAAAGGTCTTCATGAGCGGCAACTGCATTCCAAAAGTCCTCAGTCTCCTCAGCAGGAAGTGGGGTGAGTTGTTCTCAAACCTGATGTCAAGCATTGGTCTCTGTTTGACAAATATCACTTCATCAAGCTTTTTCTATCATTCCACACTATAAAATAAGTTATAAAAGTATGTATGATCAATGATAATATTGTATCAGTTCAATATCGGTATCGAACAATACTCAGAACTGCAATATTGGCATCGTACATAAAGAAGTTATTTTGCGACACCCCTATTTTTGGCTTCTTTTGTCAGATTCAAGTTATCTCTGTGATCATTGTGGGTTTTGATTTTCCATTAAACGAGAGTTAATAACAAATTTGTCCACTTGTATATAAGATTTCATCTTTACAATGAGTCGGCAAGATCCAGAGGCTCCAAAGCTGAAGCAGACACGCAAACTTACAACAACACCTTGACTGATTTTCTTTCTCCAAAATGCTCTGTAAATTCTGAGAAAGACAACACAACTTCTAAAATCACACTTTTGTCTTTTTGTCCAAAAGATATCAAAATCTCACCAAGATTTTTTTTTAGCAAATGGGAAATCTAGTTCTGTTTAGTCAGAAACAATCTTAAAATGTTTTGGAAGGTTAGAAAACAAATTGCAAACAACAGCAGAGGGGGGATTTTACAGGGAAAAGAAAAAAACATTTCAGCACTGCATGTTTGTCCACTATTTTCTTTTTTATAGAGCATTAATGATGGCTGACTTTCAAAAAGAATTACTTCAGGCTCACACTGCCTACGGTGCGGCTACGTATAGGCATGATGAAAAAAATTCACTGAATGTTGCAGCAAGCCCGGCCCAGCTGCTCCTCCTGGTTCAGAAACAGCGTTGGCGAGAAAATTAACAGTTAATTCACTTTTTGGGGGTTCTTAGGAAAAACTTTATATCAGTGCAGAGGGACATCATTTTCTTCAATAGGAACACTTTTTCTTTGTGTTTCTTAGTTTATTTTTTATTTTTTCATTTTGCAGAGTAAGAAGTTAGTTGAATTTACTAGAACTCTTACCTGCCCTTTGCTTGACTTTTCCTATCCGGTTGGACTCTGGTCTTAAATAGAAGATCTTCAGAATATATGAACCAGTGAGGATACCACATTTCCTGATCATTTCGGGCCTAGCATTAACATGGCCTCTTTAAGTGTTAAATGTTGCTACACAGCCAAAACAACCAATGTTGGAGTAAATCAACGCCTCTGCTCACTGAGTCTAGATTGGTATTTACTCACCCACCTTTTAATGCATTGCAGAACTAGTCAAAATGATCATTTAAATTCCCTTTACAGCCAATTTAGCAATACAGATGAACTCTTAAATATACAGTAAAACATCTAATATGCTCCCTGTTTTATACCTGCTCCTCAACAATAAAGCTGTGCTATACGAAGCTTCCAAGCAGATAAATTGCCCTGATCAATAAAATAAAATAAAATGATGAGACAGATCATTGAGTGGAATAAGTACATATATATTTCAGACGTCAGGTCTGGTAAGAGAAATCCAAAGCATTGACTATTTTATTTTTTTCCCCCTTTTAAAACACTATTTGATTGAAAAACATAATTTTTTCTAAAAACACAGAAAATCTGTAATTGTTTCATCTTTTACTAAGTGAACAATTTTGCAGAAGCTTGAAGTGAAGGCCTGACAGAATAACAGTTAGTCTTATTTTTTTGCTTTTTACTTTTTTGTCTCTTCTGCTTCCTTTGAGTTGTATAATAGCCTGGCAATTTGTTTTTATCCTTTCAACAACGTTTTCACGCTCTTGAAGGCATAATTGAACAAAATAATAATGCCATGACAAACATAACAGGTTTTATTATGTGTGCAATTTACAGAACTAATATGAACCACAAAAAATACAGAAGGGTCACATCTATGAATGTGAGGAGGGAATTATATAGAGGCATACCTGCTGTGAAAATGTACCTATACTGTGTTTTGAATCCTAGAAGGTGGACAGGTCCTCGGTCCTTAGAAATTTTAGTATATCTGTGAATTAAACAGTATAAATTTTGTACAGTGGCACAACTGCTCTTAGTTACTCTGACTGTGTCCATCTTCTTCATGTTTTCCAACTTCATTCTGGTACAGCTGGTACCGTCTGGAAGCTTTATGCAATTTGTTAGCATTGGCATACATATCGCTCAAAATTGCGCCTTCCCTTTTCTACCAGACATATCCTGCCTCCAATCTTTCCTGCAGTTCTGAGGTGGTCTGTCTGTGCCCACAGGCATAATGATACCTGATGGTGGGGCCAACCTGCTATCACTGTGTCATGTACGGATATATGGTCTGCCTTTTCAACCTAGCAGGCACCAGCTGGCTGGGCAGTCTGCATGTTGACATATGAATGGTTGGAGGATGTTTATTCTTATAAATAGTGACCAGATTTGAATTATTTTATTTTATTTACTTAACCTTTATTTTACCAGGAAGTCCCTTGAGATAAAATCTCTTTTTCGATAAGTGACCAAATATACAGTCATACAGTTTGATGTGATTATTAAAAAGTAAATAAACTGTAAAACAAAATGGTGTGGTGTTGAGCCTTCTTTTATGTCTAATTTGTTTCTTAAACTACAAGTGGACTTTTAGCTTTTGCAATAATTAAACCACACATTTCCATATATCTATTAAGATTTTATGTAGAACACCAACACAAAGTAGCATGCACTTGTTAAAGGACTCTGGGTTTTTTTAAGTCCCCCCACTGAAGAAATATTGCATGCGTATTCATCACCCATTTAGTTTGATACACAAAAAAAGAAAAAATAAAGAAGTACAACCAAATACAAAGAGTAAGGTACTGAAGCCAAGAAAAGTTACACTCTTTGGTCTTCATACAAATCTTTGTTTTTGATGGAACACTAATAAGTGAAATCATATCAAATGCACCATACCTATCATGAACAGACTTACAGTATGGAACAAAACATTAAGTAAAGCTTAAAGAAAAAGCTGTAAGAGGCTGCAACAGACTTGAAAGAGGGAAGTTTCACTTTCCCCACTGTAAACATACCTCAAGAAAAATGTCATAGCATAGATTAAAGTATGTTTTATACAATTTGGATATTTAGAATTTCCCAAGCAAAGGTCAGAGTTGAATTTATTTGATAATCTATATCAACAAGAAAATTTGTGTATTCAATTTAATTACATTTCCTCAGAAAAGTATGTGGACCCCTCACCTTTTTATAAATATATTTTCACATTTCTTACAGAAACACATAAAAGTTAACTGTCCGCACAGATAAGGCAGATAAGGTGAGCAAAGTCCAAAGTGAAAATGTCTAAACTATGCCCAATCTGGCAACTATTTTTTCCCAGCACTACTTTTACTATTTTGGCTGTGGAGCTCACAGGAGCTTAACATGTTGCCACTGGAAAGTTACATGTTTAATGCTGTCCCATTAAAAGACATAATGAAATATTTATAAGATGTGAAGGGTATACTCACTTTTGTTAACTACTGCAATATTGTGCTATTTTGATAAACAAATAAGAAAAATTGTCTCCCTTTGAATTGGCAAATCTGGTAGAGGTATAGCAGACTTGCAAATGGTGTTATAGCAAAATGTGAACTTTGAAGGTATTGGTACTGAGGCGCTATCCTAAATGCAAGCTGCACTTTTAAGATTTTCATTGGTAAACAGTAAATCATAAATCCATTTTATTATTATCTTCTGTTTCACAGTTATGTAATATTTTGTGTTAACCTATAACTTAAAAGACATTATAGCTTGTTATATAAATGCTACAGATGTGAAAAAGCTATAGGAGAATAATAGCTTTTGCAAGACCTTGTATATCAAATTCAGCCAAAACCTTAGTATAACTAATCACTACACACAGTGAAATGGACACTGGTCATAGCTTTTGAATGAAAAAATAATCTAAATGGTCTCATATACAAACTATTTTCTTGGTAGATCTAATATAGTTCTAGAAAATGACACACTGCACCAAAGACTTCTGAGTAAATATTCATTGAATCCAAGCTTGACTGGTGTTTAAATGTTGCAAAACCGTGTTTACATGAACTTCTCTGACACTGTTAAGAGTGAATTTTTTTAAACATTGGAAAAATCTGCTTTTGATTTGTAGTGGTTCAAACTTGTGTAATCTTGATGAAAATATTCTATTTCTTAAAGTGAGCAGTGTGAAAAGTTTAATACTTCAGATACCATATTTAAAGATCATAACTTCTTAACACAACCGTGAATATACAGGTGCTGGTCATAAAATTAGAATATCATGAAAAAGTAGATTGATTTCAGTAATTCCATTTAAAAAGTGAAACTTGTATATTATATTCATACATTACATACAAACTCATATATTTCAGTTGTTTATTTTGTTTAATTTTGATGATTACAAATGACAACAAATGAAAATCTCAAATTCATCATATCAGAAAATTAGAATATTACTGAAGACCAATAAAAACAAAGGATTTATAGAAATGTTGGCCAACTGAAAAGTATGAACATGAAAAGTATGAGCATGTACAGCACTCAGTATTTAGTTGGGCCTCCTTTGGCCTGTATTACTGCAGCAATGCGGCGTGGCATGGAGTCGATCAGTCTGTGGCACTGCTCAGGTGTTATGATAGCCCAGGTTGCTCTAATAGTGGCTTTTAGCTCTTCTGAATTGTTGGGTCTGGTGTATTGCATCTTCTTCTTCACAATACCCCATAGATTTTCTATGGGGTTAAGGTTAGGAGAGTTTGCTGGCCAATTAAGAACAGGGATACCATGGTCCTTCAACCAGGTACTGGTAGCTTTGGCACTGTGTGCAGGTGCCAAGTCCTGTTGGAAAATGAAATCTGCATCTCCAAAAAGTTGGTCAGCTGCAGGAAGCATGAAGTGCTCTAAAACTTCCTGGTATGTGGCTGCGTTGACCCTGGACCTCAGAAAACACAATGGACCAACACCAGCAGATGACATGGCACCCCAAACCATCACTGACTGTGGAAACTTTACACTGGACTTCAAGCAACGTGGATGAAGTGCCTCTCTTCTTTTCCTCCAGACTCTGGGACCTTGATTTCCAAAGGAAATGCAAAATTTACTTTCATCAGAGAACATGACTTTGGACCATTCACCAGCAGTCCAGTCCTGTTTCTCTTTAGACGCTTCTGACGCTGTCTGTGGTTCAAGAGTGGCTTGACACAAGGAATGCGACAGCAGAAACCCATGTCTTTCATACGTCTGTGTGTGGTGGTTCTTGAAGCACTCACTCCAGCTGCAGTCCACTCTTTGTGAATCTCCCCCACATTTTTGAATGGGTTTTGTTTCACAATCCTCTCCAGGGTGCGGTTATCTCTCTTGCTTGTACACTTTTTTCGACCACATCTTTTCCTTCCCTTCGCCTCTCTATTAATGTGCTTGGACACTGAGCTCTGGGAACAGCCAGCCTCTTTAGCGATGACCTTTTGTGTCTTGCCCTCCTTGTGCAAGGTGTCGATGGTCGTCTTTTGGACAACTGTCAAGTCAGCAGTCTTCCCCATGATTGTGTAGCCTATAGAACTAGACTGAAAGACCATTTAAAGGCTTTTGCAGGTGGTTTGAGTTAATTAGCTGATTAGAGTGTGGCACCAGGGGCCATCAATTTTGAACCTTTTCACAATATTCTAATTTTCTGATATGATGAATTTGAGATTTTCATTTGTTGTCATTTGTAATCATCAAAATTAAACAAAATAAACATCTGAAATATATGAGTTTGTATGTAATGTATGAATATAATATACAAGTTTCACTTTTTAAATGGAATTACTGAAATCAATCTACTTTTTCATGATATTCTAATTTTATGACCAGCACCTGTAAGTAGTCTGATCGATTTCTTAAGGGAAATAAAATTCCCACTTTTTCAAAAAGAAAAATGCACATTAGCATCTGACCAATGTTAAAAATGACTTTAATAATTAGACTTTTTAAACACCAGATATAAAATATATTCATCCAAATCATATCAGCTCTCAAATGCAGTGTGTCAAATATAAGCTTAGAAGCAAATAGGAATGTTTAATAACCAGAAAACTACCTCAGCCCCAGCTATGCATGTGTTTATTTTCACTCCCACTTATCCTTTTCTGTAAACATTGAACGTCATAGCTCTGGGCCAGGAACACAGAATTCTGAGTCATTTTCCCTTTAGCTATTTCAAAGCAGTACCTAACTAACACTTGGAAACAAATGCACATCTTCCAAGAAAGGTCTGTCTCTGCAGGTGGAGGCAGTTTGACACAAGAGTAGAGGCTTTACAGAATCACTGATCCGAGATTCCACTCTATTTGTCAGCTTCTAATCGGCTGCAGTGGGACGTGTGCAAGAAGATACCTGACCCAAGACCAGCCCGTATGACTGAACATGCTCATGGGAAGGACAATGACAGAGCAGGGAGGGACAGTTATTCTCATCTGACCTACCTAGACCGGGATTAATGTCATCCTGTTTTGATTAGAATTATGCAGTATTTTTCTATGAAGAATTAAAAGCAATCTTTTTTCTTTTTTTTTATTATAAAATTATTGTCAATTAAAAGGTATTCAACAATCATTTATTTCTATTCTACAACAGTTTTTTAGGCTTCAGTCTTTGTCAGAATATTCCTAAAAATATATATTTCCTCACTACGTCCTTCATTCAATTGTTTTAACTGCTGCTATAAGGAAAATACAACTTAAACATTCAAAGCATCAGACCAAATTTTTTATTCCTCCAAAACCCCAAGAGCCCAGGGTGCAGACCAGGAAGCTGTAGTTTAATACAAATCTCTGCAGCTTCTCTACTGTCTCCGACTCATTACTCCACCCAGACAGTGTCTTGCCCACGATAAAATTTAAATAAAATAGAAAAGAATCCTAAATAAGTAAACGATGACGATCCAAGTAAAATTAAAATGACTCAAATTGGGGGGGGATTAAGACAATTAAATGTGGCTTATTTAACATATCTTTGACATCTTTTTCTTCAAAAAGTCTGTTTGGTAATGACTTGATTTGATTAAATTGATTTATGTTGCCTTACAGAAACTTGGCTGCAGCAAGAGGATTATGGGAGCATAAATGAGACAACTCCCTCTACTTTAAATTTTATTTAAATTTTCACATACCCAGACATTCTGGGCGAGGAGGAGGAGATACAGCAATCTTTCAGTCTGACTTACTGATTATTCCATTCCATCCATCCATCCATCCATCCATCCATCCATCCATCCATCCATCCATCCATCCATCCATTTTCTGTCACGCTTATCCCAAGCGGGGGTTGTGAGGACTGCTGGTGCCTATCTCCAGCTGTCTACGGGCAAGAAGCAGGGTACATCCTGGTCACCAGTCCATAGCAAGGCAACACAGAGACAAACAACCATTCTCACACACACAAACACACACTCACACACACACACACCCACACACTCACACCTAAGGACAATTTAGAGAAACCAATTAAGTCATGTTTTTGGACTGTGGGAGGATGCCGGAGTACCCAGAGAGAACCCAGGCATGCTCAGGGAGAACATGCAAATTCCATGCAGAAAGAGCTGGACCAGGAATTAAAACCAAGCTGTTCTTGCTGCAAGGTGGCAGTGCTACCCACTGTGCCACTGAGCAGCCTTAATTATTCCAAATTAAAGCTCTTTTGAACATTTAACCCTTAGTTTCCCTCACCCACATTCCAAAGCAACAAAGAGCCACCGCTCTGTTAAACCTTCATGTACCTCATGAATGTCCTTCTTTCATCTGCAAAATATTGCAAAAATTAGAAAAATTCTCTCTAGGGGTGATGATGAGAAACTAGTCCATGCATTTGTTACTTCAAGGCTGGACTATTGCAACTCTTTACTGTCAGGAAGTCCACAAACTGTAGTTAAAAGTCTTCCGCTGATCCAATATGCTGCAGCTGGAGTTTTGATAAGAATCATATTTCCCGTATCCTTGCTTCTCTTCATTTGCATCCTGTTAAATTCTGAATAGAACTTATAAAGTACATATAAAGCCTTAGACGGCCAAGCTCCATCTTATACCAGAGATCTGATTGTTCCTTATGTTCCTAATAGAGCACATCGCTCTCAATCTGCAGGTTTACTAGTGGTTCCTAGAATTTCTAAAAGTAGAATGGGAGGCAGATCTTTTAGTTATCAGGCTCCTCTCATGTGGAACCAACTACCAGTTTTAGTCTGTGAGGCAGAAACCCAGTCTACTTTCAAGGGTAGACTTTAAGCTTTTCTTTTTGATAAGGCTTATAGTTAGAGTGGCTCAGGTTATCCTGAGCTACACTATCTCTATAGTTATGCTGCTATAGGCTTAGACTGCTGGAAGACATAAGGGCCCTTTTCATCATTCTGCTTCATTCTATCTCAATTCTCCCATTCTGCAGTATTTTTAGTTCAACCTCTAACTTTATGCTTGTTCTGCTTTTTCCTCATCATAGTAGCTTCATCTAGTCTGTTCATCTTTGGCTGTAAGACCATCTGATAGAGAAATATCAGCTGTGATGGTGCCATCAACACCTTTGCTTATAGATGTTGGAGCTTGGCCTGTTTCTCTTACTATGATGAACTGTATATGTGCTGTCTTTTACTCTGATATGGGAGCTGGATCAGAGTTGTATTTACCTGGCTGTATGCTAATTGCGCCCAATGAATGTTATTGTTGGTGAATACAATCACTTTCGTGACCAAAATCTGGGCTGGCAGCTAATGTCACCATGAACTCCCCAGAGCACTGGTATGAACAATGAAATTTATGGTTGAGTGAAGAGTAGATGGGACTAGACATATAATTTGGGCATACTTTTAGAATTTTATATAAAAAAAGAGAAAAAGAGGAGTGCTGGCCTAGTGGTTAGTGAAGTGTGATTGTGCTATGAGAAGATTGCAAGTACTAAGTTCGATCCCCACAGCCTGCAAGATCCTTAACTGGAGGAGGGGATGGGTCAAATGCAGGTGTGAATTTATCCAGTATTATATTAATTAAGTTCAATTATATTATTATTATTATTATTATTATTATTATTATTATTATTATTATTATTATTATTATTATTATTATTATTATTATACTGTGCAGGTGACATTATCCTACAAGTTTGATTTTTGGTAAAAGGGGAAACATTGTTAAAAACTGCTTGAACTCTTCCATGCCATCCCAGTGTAGCAGGATGAAATATTTCTATAGGATCAACTAAGGACCTTTGATATATCTCACCAGTAACTGTGCTATGCCGTCTGCTTCTATAAAGATTAACTCAGTTGGTGTGCCAAAGGCTTAAAATGAAACTAAAACTGATAGCTTGTCTTGTGTTTTAATTAATTAGCTCACAACTAGGGAGCCCTTAAAGGACTGAAAATTAATTAGCAGATGATCAGTTGATTGTGAGATATGACATTAGTACAGAGCACTGTGAAAAGTTCATCCTTATTCCCAATATGGACCCACATACTAAACTTTTTTCCCTGTGTATTTTGTCTTAATTTGGTCATTTATTGTGATTTATGCATAGAGTGAAACCCTCTACATTTTTCAACTGATACCGTGGAAGATCCAGTGGAAATTTCACATTCTATTGTTTTCTATTGCTATACAAAAAAATCCCAATAATTTGTTTGTACATTTTCTAATGATCATAAAAGTAAGGCAATGATAGAAACATGAATTAATTCAGCTAATGCTCACCTCAAGCTTAAGATTTTGAACCCCCCAACCACCAAGCTGTAACATAACATAATTTAAAACGCTGTGGGGAAGGTTATATCTGACAGGCTTACAATTTCCCCATATTCTACTGCAATATTTTGATCTACAGCTCATATCCGTGGCCTATAACACAAACCTATCTGTGGAAAGTGGAGATTCCTCAACAGGTTGGAATAGAGACTTATTCTGTATTACAGCCTAAAATACAACTTTTTGTTAAAAACTGTTCATATGGACTCTGTGGTGTAAACTAAGTACTGAATAAAGCCTATGCAGGAAGCACTGAATGCAGTGAAAACACAGTATTCATCATCCAAAATGGTAACTTTCTGTGAAAGTCAATGCACCCTTTTATCCAGTCATTACAGTAAATAATGCTTATTTACAAGATGCAACAATATTCTGGCAAACATGAGAAGAAGTCACAGTTCTTTAAAACGTTTTTTCCCCTTTGCCTCTACAATTTTGTTATACATAGCTCAGCATTTGCACCTCATGACATTGGAATACAGGCAATGACACCTACAATCGGGGACACTGCTACAACCATCTGCTGCTATGTGTATGTTATGCTTTACTTGTGGACAGAGAGACGTGGGGTAATATAAATTAACATTAACTGAGAATCCCTCAAACTCAATACAAAGTAACCAACTCAAAACATCATGTATAGTTGAAACCAGATAACTATGTACACAGTTAAAAAACAGCTACATTTTTTTTTTTTTTTTTTTTTTGTGTATTTGAATTATTGCAAATTCAGTTGTTCACACAGAGTACCTTAAGATTTGGTAGCATTATCTAAACTCATGGATTTAGATTTTGGATTTCCTTCCATTAGCTTGTCCATTCCTCCTGACAGAGCAGGTATAGTTAAGTAAAGTTTGTAAGCCTCACTGTTTACATATATTCTTTAAGATCTGCCCAATAATGATTCAGTGGAACCATTGCTTTTGTCTTTATATAACCAAAACATTAAGCAAAGATGAATCCCTAACACATATGGAGATGGAGTTAAAATTATAATTATTCAAAAAAACATTGACATTGAAAATATTTAATGAACATAATTTATTTTGCACTTTAGATTAATATCTATAAGAGTTACAAACAAGGGTAAAAAACTTAAAAGATAACAAAAGTTACATTTAAACGATTAAGTATCAAGCTGACTCATCCCCTCCAAACCCCCTTTTTGAGAGAGAAGGAGCCACTTTAACCCTAACAATTTGTTATAACACCCAGTTACCCACAAAAATAGATGCTTATCCTTAGCCTCCCCACCCCAAATGCCCTTTAACAGCCTCTGTAACTGGCTCCCTAGTGTGCATTTTCTTTTTTTGTTATAAACATGCTACAATATGTAGTTACAATCAGTTTGTTTTTTGTTTTTATTCATTATTTACATAAAGATGTGCCTCCTGTTAAATTTATTTGTCCCCCAATAATATTATTCTTCTGTTATGTCTGACAGTTCAAATATGTTCCCCCTGACTTTCAGACTACAGCACAAAGATATGGGATTTTGAAGGCCGATACTGATACCGATATTGCAGGCTTTAAAAAAAAAGATTATTGGCCAGAATTAAAAACAACTGAACATGGACATACACATGTACTGTCCAGCTCAAAATCTCATAATAACGAAAAATAGTATTAGAGCCAAAGAAAGAACATAGAACTATATGATTAAAATAAACTTTAATACCTTTTAGCAGTGTCAACATAAGAGTATAATTGCCATCGGTTTTTTGGTGCTCATTTGGATATTGACACAAAATTCTTGTGTTTTTTTGCCTTGCTAACTTTAATGGTATGTACAGACTGCAAGCACTGGAAGAATCCTAAAAAGCTTCCGCTTCTTCATTTTTGATGCTTGTTCACTTAAGGTCAGACGCACGTCAACAGCAGCTTTGACGCTCCTAAAGCGCGTTCAGTAAAGTGTGTCTAAATGCGTCTGATGCTTCTGCTGCTCCTGAGTTCAATGGCAGAAAACAGCTTTGCAATATTTGCTGTGATCAGTGGGTAAAAAGTAGTTTAAATATTTTATTAAGTGTAAAATCTTTCTGTGCAGTCAGTTCATCATCCTGTCCAGGATCCTGCCTTTAAATATTATTTCACCTTTGGAGCCACTCAGCCCCAGTACACTAGGAATCCCGTTTAACAGCAGCCTCTGGCCCTGTCACCTCTCCACGGTTTTCCACTACTGTTGGAGGCTGGAAGACGTTTTTTATGTACGTAATCCTAACTGCAGGCACCAGAATAATTATATCAAACATACTTTGCTGGCAGGTTTGGACATTTTAAGTTAATTTAGGAGTTAATAAATTGTTTCAGAGGAGTGATCATAGGGATCTGCATCAGCAGTGCTGTGTCTCCTTTCCAGCTCCCAGATCAGAATCTCTGACTGGTTGATGTGGCGTGTCAAATAGCAAAAGTTAAATTTTTCCAACTCCAGCAGCTTCTGCTTTTGCAGCGTGTCCCGCGTGATGTTCAGACGCTCATGAGACACTGTTTCAGCTAATCAGACATGCTGTGCGTGTCTTTTGCTGCGCTTTGATGCACGTTAACAGTTGACTTTTAATGTAAACTAGCTGCTCCTCCTGCCTCTTGCGTGTGTGGTCTGAACTTAGCTTTACACTATAGATGCTGCATCCAACAGCTCCTCACCTGACTGTTCCCCTCTGCCTGTGAAATGAATATTTATTTTGTCTATTTTGCTAATTAGATATCAAAGATGAGCATTTAAAAATGAAAACAAGAGGCTGTATACAGATTAAAGTGATATTAAATAGGCTAAAGGGAGGTTTTATGTGATTTATTTTTAAGAGTCATTAACACAAAAAAACCTCTGAAATATTAATTTGTAATATTTACAAGCAACTGAAGAGGTTCCCTCCTCCACTGATTACAAGGGACTAGGCTAGAATTAAAGAGCAACACTCTAGCTTTTAAACATCCAAAAAGCATTACCAGTAAATTCATAAGTTGGAGCTTTTTAAAAATGAGTTTGATGAAAACATTAACTTCTGAATTCATGAGCCCCATTACAGCCTGTATGTCAGCATGAAGTGTAATGGGACCCAAAAATGATGTTTATTTCACATTCACAAAGACCTAAAACTTACACTCAGCTAAAATCCTAATATGTTCGCCAAAATAAAGGCATATAAAACTCATCTACCCTCTTTAATGCACCCTAACAGCTTTTTTTTTCATGGGACACCAAAGTGTGGTTTTATAAAAATCACAGCTTACCAAGGAATAAACAGCATATATTCTCCAGTCTTTGTTCAACTGCAGGCTTAAGGCCAGAGCACACCATATCCGATTTTGCGTCCGATCTTACAGAAAATCGTGTCGGACGAGGTCGTGGAGTTTGCCGCTCCTTGAAATGATGATCACACCCGACACGATTTTACACAAGGGGGATTGCAAAGGTCTGATAGAGTTAGACCCCAGGTCTATTTTAATTGGACTACACAGCAATTCAGCTACAATGCCATGGGTCTGACAGGAAAATAGACACGGTTACAAAGTAAAACATCCGCTTTGGGGGAAAATACAAAATAAAATCCATTAATCATATGGGGAAAGTCAGTCGCACGGAGCAGGACAGACTAGTGCAAAAACAATGAATGAAACATTAAAAAATAATACCTTATCCATGATAGGAGTTCAGGAGGACAGAAATAGATAATGTAGTCATCCTCTTTGAGCCTCTAGAACGAGGGACAGAAAGTGCAGTTTATCAATCTCCTCAGAAAAAAAATATGATCGGCATATTCAAAAAGGCACACATGCAAAACATGTTTAACCTCAGTACCTGCTTAAATATTGCTTTAAGCATTGTAGGAAGATCAGTTTTGCGCTTAATAACAATTTTGCAATACTTTGGTTCCAATGCAAAATTTTCACAATATTGCAATATCACTATATATTGCAATATTTTACCCTCCTATCATAGTGAAATGTATAGATAAAACGCATGTGCTTTAAATGTTCATCACAATCCATTTTGTTTGAGGTTTGTGTCAGTCCACGTCTTCCACTGTGAATGCCTCGTCTAGAGAAATAATGCTGCTGCACACAGTAAAAGGGCTCCACAGTACCATCTACCAAAGTGGCGGTAGAGGCCCATCTTCCTACATTGTTTTAGATACATTTTTTTAACGATATTAGGGACTGAAATATCGATATTATATTGGGCAGCTGAAAATCCCAATATTTTTTTCCCAAAGCCCTATTTAATATACTCAAACCTCATTGTCTTCCCCCTAATATCATCTATTTTAAGAATTTCAAAATTACCTCACATTACAAATTAGAGCCGCAACATGATGCTGTGATCGATGTTGTTCGGATGTTTTCTCAAGCTTATGAGAAAAGGGCTTATGTTCTGAGGCCAATGTTCATATTTTGCAAAAATATTAATAAAATATATTTTCTTTATGAATAGTAGGATGGCATTCCCATGATGTTTATACTTATGTGAAATTATTCAAACCGAAAGATGAAGATTTCACCTTGAGGCATATGAAAATTGTACCACTGATATAGTTACTGATCAAAGGCCTTCAAAATGTACTTGACACTGAAAACGTTTTCTACACAGTCTTCATTCACCATTATAACATTTAATAAATACAAATAATTTAGGTGATTCTGACCTGTAATGGGAAAAGGCTGTTTCACACAAGGGGAGAAAAATTATTCTTATTATTCTGTGCATATAAAGAGCTGGTTTCCACTCTGGGATGTAGACAAACCAAATTGAAATGGCAGAATCAGTCTGACAAAAACAATAAATTATTTCTCAAGGTAATTTGTCTATGGGGTGCAGACGCAAAACTGCTGGTGACTGTTTTCAATAACTTATCAAAGAGTCTTAAGTAGGTAATTAAGTTTGGCTGCTCTTGCTAAATCACTGCACATTTCAAATAAAGTTACCCCACATGTAAAATACTTCTTATTATATATCTGAATAATGACATAATTAATTACCTTGAACAGTTGCTGACTGACATCATTAATTACTGACATGCTTTATAGACAACTAATTACAACTTCCAGCAGCATGTTAGAGATTCCTGTATAGTAATCTTTTCAATCTGTCATTTTCCATGAAATACAACCTCAATAAGATAGAGGCTATTTATGATTTTGTGATTCATTAGGAAATTCAGAGCACTTGATTCAAGAAGATGGCCGAAATGACATTTGCCAAAGGCCATCGTGCCAAGCCTAATCTTTGTTGCACTTTTGAGTATTGCTTTGATGAGTAACCATCTGTTGGGTGACTGGGTAAAATAAATGACTATAAAGTGTGCCATAAACATAAAACCTGAGGAGGACTATCATTTTCCTCTCACACAAGTCATTAAGTTTCTCATCTCCATACAGCAGACAGACAGGGAGTCATTTCCAGTGACAAAAACATTAATGGGATTTGATGGCACTTTCACAGTTTTGGGGTAATTCACCACAGGCTGTTACAACTGTTATAGTTTCCACTTTCTATTTTCTTTGGGGTTTTTGTTTTTTAGTCATTGCGTTGTTTTTCTTTTCTTAATGCCTTTACAAAACTGAAAATTTCATCTGAGAGGCACAAAAGTAATGCCAGACCCAGCCTACACCCTGGGTAGAGGAAAGGAGTGACAAGAGTTGTTCAAATAAAAAACAAAAAACAAAAAAAAAAAACAAGTAAACTGTGCTAGGAAAGTCCCCTACACTTGAATGAACCGTCAGAGACTCTGACAGGATTCTCAACTTGACCATAAAGCGAAAACAAAGTTTCTGCCTAAGGGCTCAAAGCAGTCAAGCCAGTCATAGAGACTTCAGTGTTTGGGCATCCAACTGTAAACCATTCTCACCAAATAAAATTTGAGAGAGCCAAAGTGCTGCATAACCTGGTAAAGTGGATGTTGTCATGTAATTTTCAATATTGGATCAAAGAGATACAGTTTTTTTAATCATTTGACCTTTATTTTCCAAAGCTATCGATCAGTATACAGTATAAATTACATACACTCTCAAAGCTCTTTATTTAGGGCTTTTTATCCCCAGCAGCATAGAACGATATCATTACAAATGCTCAAATTACAGTTACAGAAGTTGCAATGCTACCCTTTAACCAAAATGTAGTGGAGATGAGCAAATAAGAAGTTTTTTTTCTAAAAAAAAAAGGTAAATATTACAGTTATTTATCATCTATATTAGGACAGGAGGTGATATTACTGCATGTGTCTGAGAGAGACCAGTTAGTGTTCTGCAGTAAAGAAAGATTTTGCTAATACCTTAAACAAGCCAAAATTATTACAGCCTTTGCATTCAAAACTTTTTGGAAATTTTATATAAAGATTTAGCAAGATGAGCATGATTTGCAAGTGTTACAATTGTATTCACACCTGTATTAGAGCACGGTTGTTCACATCAATGATGACGATGACGAAACTATTTTGTTGATGCTCCTTTTTTCATGATAATGAAAACTGACAAGCTAAACATGGAACTTTGAAGACTATTACTAGTCATAGTTTTGACTTTTCATCAACGAGATGCGAAGAGACTAAATAAAAATTAGCGGGTGGTCGGTCAGACATTTAAAATGCATCATTGTGCTGTAATCGGCTAAGCAGTATCAGACATGCTGCTGGGTCCTGTTTGATGGCAGTAGCGGCAGGAAAAAAATAACCCGGAATGGTCCGGTACTGGATGCTGAACTCACAAACTATGTTCTTCCAGCTGTGCTTGTGCAGAAATGAGTCTTTGCACGTGTCTGCGCTTTATGCTCCACTGATGGTGTGTGCTCAGCAGTATGGTTCCTTCTTCTCTCGCTACTTAATAAACTATGTGGTTGATCATCCTCTGCCAAGTGTAAAAAAAATCCTTTTGTCTAACTTGTCTAACTAAGATTTTTTTTCTTCCAGCTCACAAGTGGTGATACTTATTTCTACCAAAAGGAATCCCTAAATTATATCCAAAGCAAATATTTCATTGCATACTGTTTATTTTTGAATAAAAAGCCAGGTGAAAAGGTAAATAGATCTTCGAATACTTCTCTCTCATTGTTCCCATTTCTGTTTAAATATGCCTTAAATCTTTCCATGTATTTTCATTAAAACATTTTCGGTTTCTTTTTAATATGTCAAAATTTTTATAAGCATATTCATTTAATTTAGGTCTGAATTGCCATGGAATTACAAGGCAATTATGTAGGTTCTCTGTATTTTTTTTTATATCAAAACTCTGTGAATTTAAACTACTTTGACCCCTGAGCAGCGGTAACCAAGGGGCAAACTGAAGAAATAAAGCCAAAATTGCCAAAAATAGAAAGAAGAATATTTTTGTTCTTTTCTTTTTTGGAGCAATGAGGATTTTATTGATCTGTGTGTAATGTATAATTCATAGTAGATCAGGAATTGTTGCTTTTAGATGGAAACCTTGTATGTCTAAAACCATTCCTTTATTGTACATTTTGTTAGCTTGTCTGTCTGCTATATTAATCAGTATGATCTGTTGAACTAGATCTGCTATTTTTACAACTTTTGTTAGACACTGTTTTTTTAAAGTTGGGCATTAATTAATAAAAAAAAGTCAAATCTTTCTGCCCAAAACCAATGATACTGCACAGCAGCATTCTATACCCAGCAATTGTAGTATCTAGGCAAGAGCTGTCAGTTTTGGAAACAATCTGGTTGTTATTCGAATTTGTGAGGGTTAACTTTTTTTGCAACGTAAAACTAACAAAAACTAGACTCAAACCTTTTTAAGTTTTAGTCGAATAAGACCCAAGTAAAAATATCACATATCGTAATGACTAATATGTGTCTAAGACTAATAATAGTTTTCATCCTAAAGACTAAAACGAGGACTAAATCTAAGATGCCTGTCAAAAACAACACTTTATTAGAGCTTATTTTCCAGAGCTTGTTAATCTGTTTTCTTCCATTAAAGAGATTTAAAGAAAAAAAATAAACAGAGCAACTTTACTAAGTGTTCCAACTGTTCAAATGCAGCACCATCCAATCCAATCCAATCCACTTTATTTATATAGCACGGTTTAAATAAACACGAGGTTTCCAAAGTGCTGCACAAAAAGATAAAATAACTAAAATAAATAAAAGTAATAAAATAAAATAAAAGCACTGCCCGCACAGGATAAAAATATGCATGTGTAAACATAAAATCAACATGTGTACATAAAATCAACATGTGTACATAAAATCAACATGTATACATAAAATCAACACTCTACATGGTGTTAAAAGCCAAAGAAAAGAGGTGGGTTTTAAGAAGAGTTTTAAAATGAGACAGAGAGGTGGCCTGTCTAATGTGCAGCGGCAATGCATTCCAGAGTTTTGGAGCTGCAACAGAAAACGCTCGATCCCCTCTGAGCTTAAGCCTTGCTTTAGGCACTGTCAGGAGCAGCTGATCAGCTGACCTGAGAGATCGGCTGGGAGTGTAGGGGTGCAGAAGCTCAGAGAGGTAAATTGGGGCAAGGCCATTCAAGGCTTTAAAAGTAAATAAAAGAATTTTAAAATGAATCCTAAAATGGATGGGCAGCCAGTGGAGTGAAGCTAAAACAGGTGAAATGTGCTCGTACTTGCGTGTGCCAGTTAAAAGACGTGCAGCAGCATTTTGAACAAGTTGAAGACGAGCAATTGAGGACCCAGCAATCCCCACATAAAGTGCATTACAGTAATCCAGCCGAGTGGTCACAAAGGCGTGGATTACTGTCTCAAAGTGCTGTCTCTGAAGGACTGGTTTGATCTTTGCCAGCTGCCTTAGCTGGAAATGAATAAATTGTAAAAGCCCCTTTGCAGTAAATAAAATTCTTCCCAAAACACTTTTCTGGGAAATCCTCCAGTACTGAATACATCAGAGTACCACTGTTGATGCCTCTTGTTTCTTAGCCCCTGATTAATACAGGATATATATATATATATATATATATATATATATATATATATATATATATATATATATATATATATATATATATATATATATATATACCTTGGAAGGATTAAACATTGAATGTCCCTTAAATTCCTGCTCAATACCATGCTCTTTTTTTCATGCCCCCGTGTCAGTCTAAAACATCTGCCAATGTTCAGAGATGGAGTTCAATCACAAACCACTCAGTCATGATTACTAGCTTTTATTTGGTATTTCAAACACCTTGCTGGATGGCACACCAGCCTTTTAAAAGAGCACCATTCAAATCCTTCTAGAGGGCACTGGCTTCTTAGCTAAGCTTCTGCTCTCTTTTAACATTAATCCTGACCCCCACCCCACCCAATAAAAATGTTCACTGGAATGAGAATTTCCAATTTCTGCTATAAGTGGAAACCTACATTTGATTTTCAAAACAATTTCTTTCACAAATTTTGCTTTTCTTTTTTACACATTTTTTTTAAGTTTTATTATAATCACTATGACTAATATTAGTTAAAAGCCTTATATCTTTTTGGCTTGGAAAAGCTGTAAAAAGTCATGATACCAGCCCTGTAAAGTGAAATAAGCATGTTTCTATTTCCCTGCAGGGTTTTATCTAGTAGATACTTAATGGTAAAAACATACATTTACTATGTCCTGATGTGAAATATCTTTGCACTGAACAAGAGGGTTCTAATATTTTAACAAGAATAAAATTCTCCACAGAATATCAGAATAGTTCCATGAATAGTCCCTTTTTTACATCACTGAAGCAAATGTAACATGCAAATGCAAACCCCACAGGCAGTAGGAATGCAATTAAAGTCAGCTGGTTTGCTAGACAGGTTAGTGCTGCATGTAGTGAAGGGACAGAATGTGCCCCCAGCA
This sequence comes from Cyprinodon tularosa, assembly GCF_016077235.1. Taxonomy (NCBI): domain Eukaryota; kingdom Metazoa; phylum Chordata; class Actinopteri; order Cyprinodontiformes; family Cyprinodontidae; genus Cyprinodon; species Cyprinodon tularosa. The sequence continues at coordinate 1,879,378 of NW_024039307.1, read as the reverse complement.
CGCGTTCTCTTGGGGTTTTTACTTTTACCGGCTGTGCAATGAACCATCGACCCTTACCACACACCTCCCTTCCCAATCCACGCAGCCTCTTGTGATGAATTACCTTAACCCCCTTTCCCAGTCATTTATGCTTTACGTCCAAAGCTTGCAGGAAGCTGCTAGAAGAGAATGGGGGTTGAGGACAGATTGGAAGAAGTGGGTGTGAAGTGGAATGAAACAAAAGATATATTGACTTGGACACAAGAAGATATACAGGACCCAGAGGTCAAACAAAGACATGAACCAGCAAAAATTTACTTTTGCGCTAGAAATGTGAATATCTAGGAATATTCTCACAGATGTGTGTAGTATCGCTGCATAATCTCCTCATCTCAGGCATCATTTCAGTAAAGCCAGCAAGCAGAAACAATGGATGGTGACATCAGTGATCAAAACCCTCCCAGAGGAATGCTCAGCGTCCCTTTCACTAACACACACATACACGCACACAAACACTGCTATGGAAACAGCAGGAATGCGAATGTGCATCACTGTTAAAGGGATAATACGCAGCACACAGCACACTCAGGAAGAGACAAAGCCGCTGAAAACAGAGCTGACACCACTCCAAACTGCCTCCCGATCAGCTGTGTAAGACGACCAGTGTTCACTTTCTTCCTGATTTAAAAAAAGTAAAGCAAGGGGTCATTAGAGTACTCCCTGTCAGTATAAAAGGAAACCTACCCAACAGTTTCAGCATGTAGGGAAGGAAATACCACAGGTCTGTCAGGGAGCTTGATCTTGGAAGTGTGAGAGGGAAATGTTTCAGAACAGCAAGCTGCCAAAGTGGACGGGCCATATCCGATCCTTCAGTCCACTGTACCAGCTGACTGCTATGGAAACAGCAGGACTTTCTGCATTAGTGTGCATGGTAGAAGTTTAAAGAAGCTATTAAACCCATTCACCTACACACTGATGAGGCAGAAACAGTTATGCATCAATAAAAAAAATTTCAATACCATCTGTTATACAAAAAGTTTGAAGAGTAAGAGTGTCAAGAAACAATGGAGAAAGCGGGTGCAGTGTGTATATATTAAGAGGACACACTGGGCAGACATTCAAAGGGCTTGGAAACAGTAACCCACAGCAACCCGAAATCCAGCCCTCTCGTTTGCCTCTCAAAAGACACCGGTCCTCTGTCAAGCTAAGGGAAAAGTAGAGCACAGAGTGAAAAGACGCTGTAACTTTACCCACTCTGCCTCTACACAAGTGCACCACCCACCCCCTTAACTCCCCCTCCCTTCCACCTCGAAAGTTCAAGGGGTTAATTATTCAACATGAGAGTGCATTTTGGGACAGCTGAAAGTGGACACAAGTCAACAGAGAACGGACACATTTTCACTCAATCCATCCACTCTCTCACACTGAAATAGCCACTTTTGCTTATGAGTGGGGGCACTTTGCAAGCTCTATCTGGAGGGCACTTATTGGCTCCACATTCTTGCCACCTCTCAGCACACAACTCGGGCAGGCTGCACTCACAGGCTCGCTTACCGTTGTGGTTGTGCTGCACTGTCTCCAGCATGCTGGCGGAAGAGTCCGTTGCTCCCAACTCAGCCAATCTGCGGCTGGTGGCGCTCAGCTCTGACCGCAGGTTGGTCACCTCCTGGCTGGCCGACTGAATGGCCCCATCGATGCGCTGGGCCAGCTGCTTGTTGTCATCCATCATTTTCAGGATTTTTGCCTGGGGGACAGAGGGGAATCCAAACACGATGTCATGCTGACAAGTTGACCATTTCCTGTCTAGGAATAAAATCCTTCTCTTTCAGTTCTCTCACTCTTTTGTTTATGAAAATGTAAACTTAAATCCTCAGAGCTGTTTGTCCTTTCCAGTTAAAGAGACGCATCTGGCTCAGGGGAAATATGTGTTTGCAAGAGGGAGTATACGTTTCAGCAGAAACGGTGTGTGTGTCAGTGTGAAAGCATGCCTGTGTGTGTGTTTCGGAGATCTCCGTAGCAGCATGTGTGCATGTGTGTGTCTGAGAGCCAGCACTACCCCAGTGAAATGTGCACCCCGCAGCTGACTGTTGAAAGGACACAGAGCACTGAGAGATGACAGGAACGTTTTTAAATGGACTGTACCATTTCCAGAGAGTGTTGAGGGGGTAAAGGCTCTTCCGTACATATACCATGATGTCCGGGTTCCAGAGCACACCTGGTTTTAGGAGATAGTTTTGAAGGTTTTTCTCTTCCACTATAGTCATTCACAGTATGTCCTATAATGCAATCAGTAATACCATACAACTGCTTCTCTGTCTAATAAACATACCTTCTGCAGTGGCTTCATAAACAGAGGAATCATTTGTTTTTACGAAGGAGGAGTTGGGATGAGAAAAAACAATAACAGCTTAATAATAATAAAAGCTTATATATATATATATATATATATATATATATATATATATATATATATATATATATATATATATATATATATATATATATATATATATATATATATTGTTAAGCTTCTTTTGCAGTTGTAACGAAACTTTAAATTGGACAGATCAAATGATCCATTATAATCAAATATTTGTTTAGTTTTTTAATGCATACTTGTATAGAAGTTATTTTCTATCACAGTTTATCTTAAAAAATTTTTGAAGTGTTGATGACAAAATAAACTGCAAACTGTAAAAATCTTAATTTTTTTTTTCACCAAAGATGGCCAATAAGCCTTCAACACATTGTCATTGTTTGTGTGAAAGACTCGAAGAGACCAGAATGAGAATAACAGTTATAAGGTGAAAGAAAAAATTGTTATATTAAGATCTAAGATTAAGATATTAGACATCAAGTAAGTAAAGGATGATTTTTTAAATACTTAAATATATATATATATATATATATATATATATATATATATATATATATATATATATATATATATATATATATATATATATATATATATATATATATATATATATATATATATATATATATATATATATATATATATATATATACATAATTTCTCTCTGTATTTACGAATTTCTTGCCTCAATTGGAGCAGACTCACTGTGGATATATAATTAAAAAACAAAAACAAAAAAACAAACAAAACCAAAACATTGTTTCAAATAAAGCTACAGAAAACTCTTTGTTCATTTAACTGTGGCTCATGTGGAATTTATCTGGCTATATCAAATAATATACTTTAATTTAGATAAATATTCCTTTTTTAGTTGGTTAAATTATTTTAAATATTTTAATAATTAAGTGTTATATAAATATCTAGCTCTAATTGCATTCATGTATATGCTTTTAAAAACACACACTTTTATGCTATATCTAAGCTAAATCTGTAAAAGAATGCTAGTCAAGATTGATATCATGAATGAAGGAGCTGAATGGTTCTATCATTTTTCACTGAAGCATTAAAAGGTTATTTTTAGTCATAGGCTCACTGCCAGCTTCTTAGCCATATTTAACACGGAAGCTCATAAACATATCAGAGCCAAATGATTTCCTTACAAGTGTTCCAAAAGACAACCGAAGTCAGTTAAGCTGTAATCTGACATTAGGCTGACAAAGCATGCACACTTCCTCAGCAGTGCAGCTGAGGAACCCATGCTACCATGTGGTGAGTGGAGGTTAGCCACCATGCTGTTTAAGCTGGGGGAGCGGGTGATTGCTGCATGCTCCCGGAACTTATTAGTCGCCTGAGGGGCATTGTGAGTGAGACTATGTGCCTGAAGGTCAGAGATTGAGATCCACAAAGATGACTCTTCTGATAAAAGTTAACGGACCACCAACTGCAAGAAGCAAAGGAGATGAGAACAACACAAACACTCTTACAACATTTATTACACCTCCCCAGACATACTCCACCCATAAGTGAACATCAAGTTGTTATTTATAGAATACCCTGGCGGTGTGTATGATACATTGGTCATAGGGGAGGACAGGCTCAGACACACACATGCAGACAAAAGGGGAGCAACATACCTCCCATCGATGGGTTAATAACCCTATGACCATCTTATATTCATCACTGAAACTTAGGAAACATAGACCCTTTTATGTTAGAAATTATTGTTGCCTTGCAAAAGGATCCAAACATTCATACCATTGTAGCCTCCTCTTATTTAAGAATAAAAGAAAAGATGGAAAACAGTTTCTAGAACATACTTTTTCCCGCAATTACGCAAGTGATACTAACATATTAAAAGTAAATAGTTTTTACCCAACTCTGCTTTCCCTCTTCCAATAAGGCCAGATTAATGGAGTGTGCATTGCGTATTTGTGCCTCAATATTGTTCCACCTATGGTTTTCTGCTGCTCCTCTAGACCAACTGTGAGGTTTTATGCTGCTTATTTAATGCTCTTCTTGCAGCCATATATCAGTAGGATTGTAGTTGTCCCGCATCGATGTATCAAACTCCTATTTATTTTCTGTCAGGCTACAGGGGGCTGGTGCTTATATCCAGTAGGTAATGAGCGAAAGGCAGCATACACCCTGGACAGGTTGCCAGTCCGTTGCAGGTCAATAGAGACAGACAACCATGCACACCCTTTGGAGTCACTAATAAACTTTTTGGACAGTGGGAAGCGGGTTACCAGTAAGAACATGTGGAAAACGTGCAAACTCAGTGCAGAAAAACCCTTTGGCTAGGAATCAAAGCTATTTAAGACCTTCTGAGGCAACAGTGTTAGAGTCTGCAACACCATGCAGACTGTGCAGTTGTGCCGCGCTTTCTTCATTCTTGGATGACAGATTAAAGATTTGGCTTTTAATGTGATTGAATCTTCGACACAAATCCTTACTGGCATGTTGGATCTCTTAATACACAAATACACAGTATATAGATTCGGATCTTATTAAACTGTATTAGAATATAAGGGTGAATACATGACGGCTATATTCCCCATACTTGTAAGGAATCAAAGACATGCATCCTTTGGTCCCAATTTACAGATTAGGTAGTTTATACAGATATTCTTGGTGTGATTTAAACTGATTAACAAGCACAAAATACTGCATTTTGCGTTCCTGTCTGGTCAAAGTAGATCAAACATTACCATGTAAGGTTTCTGTTTGAAATAATGTGATTTAAAGTTATATATTGTCTGTGAAAAGACCAGTAGATATGGATTTTGGTTCAGTTTTGTACAATATCCTGCATATATTCCCAACTATCAGTGGAATTTAAAAGAGATTTCTAATTAGAATTAGAATTAGAATTAGAATTCAACTTTAGCAACGAAATGTGGTTTGCATCTATCCAGAAGTGCTATACAGGATTTAAATATTATTACAGGTGTATCTACAAGCAAAAAGTAATAGTTAGGGACTGTAAAAGTCATGTATAAATATAAATATGAATGTGGGAGCTACATGCACAGATTATACAGAATATACAGGAATGTTCAGAAAAGGATTATATATGTATTAGCGGATTTATAATACAAGATAAATAATGGCAGATAAGATTTACAGATTATATACAGATTGTACACAGATTGTGTATGTGTGTGAGAGGAACAGTCCATGGTATGTGTGTGAGTGTGAGGACAGTCCATATGTTATTTTTGTCCTTAAAGTTGTGTCAGGAGGCATTCAGGAACATGACAGCTGTGGGAAAGAAGCTGTTCCGGTGCCTGGTGGTTCTGGCCGTAGGCTTCTGTAACACCTTCCAGAGTGCAGGAGGGAGAAGAGTGTGTGTGCAGGGTGAGTGAAGTCCTTGGTGATTTTCCAGGCCCTTTTCAGACATCGCTTCCTCTAGATGTCCTTGATGGTAGGGAGGGGTGCGATGTGCTGGACAGTTTTCACCACCCTCTGCAGCGCCTTCCGTTCGGCGACAGAGCAGTTCCCGTACCAAACTGTAATACAGTTGGTGAGGATGCTCTCACCTGCGGTAGAAGTTCGTGAGGATCTCTAAGGACAGGTGGTTCTTCCTCAGGGTCCTGATAAAGAAGAGGCGCTGGTGTGCCTTCTTGATGAGCTTGGAGCAGCTGATCGTCCAGGTTAGGTCCTCTGAGATGTGGACTCCCAGGAACTTAAAGCTGTCCACACACTCCACAGTTATCCCCTTGATTTGGATGGGTGGGTGTAGGTCAACGCTCCTCCTGAAGTCCATAATGAGCTCCTTGGTCTTCTCGGTGTTCAGCTGCAGGTTGTTTTTGTCGCACCATTCAGCCAGACATTCCACCACCTCCCTGTAGGTGTCGTCTGCAAACTTGATGATGCCAAACTTGATGAGCCTTGGACAAGTCTGCAGTCGTGGGTTAGGAGAGAGTAGAGGAAGGGACTCATCACACAAACCTTGTGGCACTCCGGTGTTTATAATGGTGGTGGATGAGCAATGGTTGTCCTGCCGAACATGTTGGGGTCAACCGGTCAGGAAGTATAGCAACCAGTTGCACATGAGTGAACTGATGCCATGGTCCGTGAGTTTGTTAATGAGTTGTGATGGGATGACAGTATTAAATGCTTAACTAAAGTCTAAGAACAGTATTCTGGTGTAAGTGTTCTTGCTGTCCAGGTGAGAAAGGACAGTGCGCAGTGCTATGGAGACTGCATCCTCTGTGCTTCTATTCTGCCTGTATGCAAATTGGTGGGGGGGAGACAGGATCTGAGGTGTGCTAGGACCAGTCGCTCCAAGCACTTGGTGATAATGGGGGTGAGGGCTACCGGGCGGTAGTCATTGAGTCTGGTTGGGTTGGAGTTCTTGGGGATTGAGACGATTGAGGTAGACTTGAAGCAGGTTGGCACCACAGCGCGGGCCAGGGACAGGTTGAAGATGTCCGTCAGCACTCCTGCCAGCTCCCCAGAGCACACTCTGGGGACACGTCCAGGTATGCCATCAGGACCCTCAGCCTTGTTGGATTTAATCCTGCACAGAGCTGCCCCTACACCACTGCAGAGGAGAGTCAGTGGCTGTTGGTCTGGGGTAGTGGCTGCCTTGGTTGCAGTTTTTGTATTCCGTCTCTCAAATCGCGCATAGAAGTTGTTAAGCTCGTTGATGAGGGAGGCATCAGAGGAGGTGGGGGCGGTATTGAAGTTCTTGTAGTCTGTGAGAATCTGAAGGCCTTGCCACATATGTCAGGGGTCGGAGTTGGAAAAGTGATCCTCAACCTTACCTTTAGTGTTTGTAGTGGTGTTTGGCAGCCCTGGCTGCACTGTAGGTCTGCGCATCCCCTGACCTGAACACGATATTGGAGGCCATCAGCAGGAGACGAGCATCTCTGTTCATCCAGGGTTTCTGGTTGGGGTCCATGGTGATGCGTTTGTGGGTCGTGACACAGTCAATTGTGGTGGAGATGTGGTCGAGTACAGATGAGGCATACTGATCCAAATTTGTGTGGCAGAAAGTATTCCAATCTGTTTTCCTGAACCGGTCCTGAAGAACAGCGTCTGAGCCCTCTGGCCACACCTTTACTGTCCTCACAGTAGGTTTCACACATTGGATGAGTGGTGAGTACTGAGGTGTGAGGAACAGGGAAAGTGCACAAGTAGGTGTCTACTTCAGGTGAAGTAGACACCTACTTGTAGGTGAAGTGGTCTACTTCACCTACATCATATTCTTTTACTTATTTACATGAACACTGTTTTAAATGAAGCTTAGGTAGAAGTTCAACTGAAGAACCTGATTACTTACCCTCATCCGCCTCAGACACAAGCTAATGGGCTTTGAATCACACCTCCACGAAAGCCCAATCAACATCCAGAGTTCATCTTAGGCCCCGTCCACACGAAGACGAACCCTGGCCTAAACGCACAAATTTTTCACCACTTTCATCCACACGAAGCCGGCGTTTCGGGGGTCTGTAAACGATCTTTTTTTTATTCAGCCTTCAGAGTGGGAAGATTTCGAAACGCCGTTTTCGCGTTTCCATCTTTACGCTCTAACCGCATTTTTTTTTTTACACGCATGCGTCATAGCGTCGCCTCTAAACACACATGCGCGACACAGTATCACAACAACAATGGCGCCGTTGCTGCTAATGCTACTCACCCTGCTGTCGGGCTTACAACAGAATCTTCTTCTTCTGGAATATCTCCAGGAAGAACAGAGCAATATCGACGACATAGTTCAGCACCTTAATTTGACTTAACCACGAAAATGGACCCGCAGGGCAACCATGTATAAATATTAGTGCGCATGCCCAACATTTCGTCGCTTATTTTTGCTTTGGCACCACAGCGCCACTTACAGGCCTCGCATACATTTTGCAGCGTTTTCATGCATTCGTGTGGACGCTCACATTTATTTTACGTCTCCGTCTTTATGGCAAACGTTTTGGAAAATATCAGCGTTTCGTGTTCGTTTTGAATTCGTGTGGACGGGGCCTTAAAAGGTCTCAAAATCCAAAACTCAGTCTGCCACTCAGCCAGAGCTCAAGCAGTAGTTTAGATATGTCTGATTTCGATACAGATGACCCCAATTCAACCCACCTCCATCCCCGAGGTGGGGGGAAACATCCCTGTTCTTTACTCCTTTTCATGCATATCAAACAACATTCAGCACTGATGGTTCCTGCCGAGGTCTGAGCACCAAAGACTAAAGTAATTGTATCAATAAAATTCTTCTGTCTTTTTCTTTCTGTGTGAGTTTTTCAGATTGAAATAATTATAACAAATCCTGTTTATCTGCTATGTGCTTTCATCACTACAAAAACTAAAAAAGGTGATTAAAAGCTTTTCCTTTGAGGTTGATTTGTGCGGTTGATTCTAGACATCTCAAGCCTGTGTGTATGTACTGGAATCTAATGCATTGTGTTAAACACATAACTGGGCCTTTCCAAAAGGTGCCTTTCTGAGGTCTTGAATATGTCTGCTGATCAATGAAGTGAATCAGGACATGCAGGATAAGTAATTAGTGGGTGTGCTGGGGGCTTTGGATTTGCATTTGAAAAGTGGAATCAGAGCTCAACCATTCTTTGTTGTGCTGCAGCCAAAGAGGTCATACAGCAAGTCTTTTGCAGCCAACATTCCTGATTTAACTTGTCACCTAAGTCAGAGAAAATATTTCCTTTAGAAGTCTGTATGCAAACATTTTTTTGCATGGTTGATCTTATTTGTTTACTAATAGTAGTTTATTTATGTTGATAATGAATAAATCAGTTGGAGAAGTATTAATTGACTCCGTCTTTGCTTCCAATAAAAGCAAAAAAAAAAACTAGTCGGTAAAAGAAAAAGAGTATTATGACTTGTGTTTTAATTTATTCTAACACAATGGATGTTAAAAGTAAATTTCACATTTAAAATAAAATAAAACATTGTCTGGAAGAACACATCCAGATAAGTAGAACAACTAGATGCGTTTTTAGCTTTTGATCCAAAACCTCACTGTTTTGTGATCAAGAGTGGGTAACTGTTAATATGGCGCTTAATGGCATGGTGGAGGTAGAGTTGTAACTATTGCTTTTAATATCACTTTAGTATTACAGGGAGTCTTTTATTCTGTAAGATTTTACAACAAGCAACATTTTCTTTTTGTTATTACTACTTTAGCTTAAACTCCCTTTTTTCTACTCTTGGTGTCATTTTTCCTTAAGAGAAATAGAGGGTCCCTTAAAATTCTATTTTAAATGGTCTTAAATTAACTTGTGTCATGACTTAAAATTAAGTAATGCTTTTTAATAAACTAAATAATTGATTAAAAAGGCTTTCTCAGTGTCAGTGATAGCAAATGAAAAAGCCTTCAGATTGTATTATCTCACATCAGCACAACAGCTTTAGGCTAAATACAATTATCACTCTGAAGTATTGGATTCAAGTTAATTAAACAGAATCACTGAAAATGTGTAAATAAAGTGTACACATGCAGAACTGTTAATCTGCCCTTTCTGCAACCATTCAAAGCTGGGAGTAAATGAGACACTATGGCCAAAAGGTGGCACTTTGTATTCTATAAAGAATGATATTGCATTTACTGATTTCCAAAGATACCTAGACAACAGTTTGTGTTAAGTCATTCTGACTGTGCCTCTGCAATGCAGACTTCATGGGCTGCATCAGAATTACCTGCTCACTGAGAGCATCTGGATAGTTGGTCAGCTATAGTAGGTAAAAAAGATGTTGCAATGCAGGACCATGCAAATGTAAACATTTTCTATTTTTAACCATCAATCATTGAAAGAAAAAGGGTTTATGGATCAAGTAGAGGGGGGATATTGAAGTTTTTTGCAGAGCTTTATATTTAGTTTCTATCAAGATTATCCTATTAGATAGACAATGTTGGCACAGAAAAGTCTCTTTTTGATCAAATCAATTCACAAAAAACTACATAAGTGTGGGAAATGTGAGAAACATATTTTGAATATAAAAGATGGTCTAAAAAAGAGAAACAAGCAGAGTAGAAAGAGATCTTCTCCACCAAGATTACATATTGTATGTCTTGTTTCTTTTATCAGCAGGGGTCTATAAATCCTTTTGTAAAAGGGCACAAAACAGGCAGAAAATATCAAATGGAGCCCGCTATTTGGTCACTGCAATTTTTACAAGCAGTTGAAAGATATTTAGTGAAAAGCGATTTTTTTCCCCCCTTTCCAATATGACAAAATTATTATGGTCCCAAATACAAAGATGCATTTCAATGAGGTTCATTCTTAATCCAATTTATGCAAATATAAAAGGCCATGACAGGCCAGAGACTGCATCAATTATATATTTCATGGGCCCATTCATAGTGCTTCTTGTATATTTTTTCCCTTTTGTTTTTGTTTTTTTCTTTTTCTTGCACTTTGGCACCATACTGTATAACAGTCTTGGTGTATTGGTAATAAATGTATACAAACTTACTTAAATACCTATTAAATACTCTAAACATAATTTATCATTTAGATTATGATCTTTGATTAGGCTTGACCATAGTTGTTCATAAAAAACTCATACTAAATAACAGAGATTAAGGCTCTAAAACATTGGTCTTTATTTAATTAATCTACATAATCTGTTTTGTGAAATGAAACTTATTGAAATTAATGAACTATTTCATAGTAGTGTAATTTATTGAATGTGTTGGGATCTGGAGCTGTACCACCTTCCTCCAGCAGAGTGCGCCGTGGATCCTCCTGAGCTGAGCCTTCCAACACACCTGTGGCGCATCTCATCATCAGAAGTCCAGCGCTATATAACCTGCCTCCAGACCTTGCTTCAACGCTGCAGTGTTGATCTAGTTTGGTTAGCGACCTGAGCCTAGTAACCTGAGAATCTTAGCTATCTCTTGATGAGATCAGATTCTAATTCTTCCTTGTTTTTTGCCTCACAGGAATCCTGTCTCTCCCTGAGGCTCTGGATGAGCTTAACCTGCCGAGCCTGCCCTCGAGAGCCAAACCTGAAGACTCTTCTGTGGATTCCCTTGCAGCTCTTGGCTAAGAGCTGGAAACTCAAATCAAGGTCTGCCCTCAAAGTCAGAAGTAAGACGCTGAAGCAATTATTGGACTCTGCTGAACAAACAGTCTCTGGACCCAACAGTTTCCTCTCTCAAAGAGAAACCCGGATTCCTTCAAGGTATTCCTCAGAAATATCAAAGACTCATAACTCATCAGTCCGTTTGCTAACATCCCTGCAGACTCCAGTGAACCTGCCCCCTGATCAGTTCCAGTTCCTGTGCAATATACATGTGCTTGTGATTCAATAAACTCTGTTAAACTTTTTATCCAGCCTCCGTGTGTGTTCTGCCTATTGGGCTTGCTCTGAAACCCATCATGACAGAATGAGTATTTATATAACTGGGATTGGTTGAGAATTGAGAACAATGAAAGTCCTGGATAGATATAATGATCTCATTTAATATAGTTGTGGACAGGTTGGCAAGAAGTGGTAGGAAAAACAGTGGTGTACCAAATTGTGAAAATTCGGCAGCACTGAGGACCTCAGTCTCAAAAATTTCAGTGTAATGTTCAAGGAGGCAGAGCAACAACAGTTTCCTAAAAACAATCTAATTATAAACTTCTATTTTTTTTCACTCAAAAGTAAACCTTTGTTGATATGTCTTTTGCATTGTGTTAAACCAAGGTTAGTCTTTTCTGCTGTTTTGATGTAGATAAACCATTTAAAATCCAGGCAATAGGAAAAACATAGATTCATGTGTCCTAATTTTTTTCTGAAAGACCAAATACATAATGAGTTGTCGTTCTTTTTTTGTTTGTTTTTTTGTTATGTCGATCTGTGTACAGGACTCTGGACCCACAATTCAATTCTGGTCAGTTCTTGTGACAAGGTCAGGGTTTTGTACCCAAGTCCAGATGGCAGACACAGATGTCACTGTGTTCTGTTATGTTTGCTGCACGATATCACAATCTTCATTCCATGAGTTCAGCCTTTTGAAACCATAACCTTTGCCGACTTGTTTGGGCATGTTGTTGTAACCGAGATTCCAGCATCAGCCTATTGTCACAGTGTATTTCAAAATGCCAGGTACCAGCAGGACACAACCAGCAGGCATTTGTAAGTCTGAAATGAAACCCCTATTAATGTCAGATTCATCTCAGATAATGCTGTCTAATCCTGCAACTCCTCCACTTGTAGCCTTTACTTGTAGTTTTACTTCAATGTTTGGTGCTTGGCAGCTGTCTGATCTCACTATTGCTGTACTTATGAAACCGCCTCTTATAGTAAGATTCTTCTAGACCTTAGAAACAAATGAAAAATTACAAAAAAGAAAATATCAAGTTTATCAAAAATAAAGGGATTAAAGAACAGAAGAGAAAAAAGTCACTGAAATCTTACAGTCTAAAAAAGTTTTTAAAAACCATTTCTAAGACTTTAAGTCTTCAAACTCCAATGAAAACCTTATTTAGGTTATCTTTAATTTAAAAAAAAAGTTTGAGGATTCAAATAATTATAAAAAGGAATATAAGAGCTTTGTACAAGAGATAATAGTTTTACCTATATGCTGAAGATTAAAAATGTTAAGCAGCTGTGAGCAAGACTGAGCTTTAGATATTTCTAATTTAATGTCCACATGAAGTGGTACAGGCCAATACATTCATACAGTCAATACAATGGCTTGCCTTGAATTCAGCAGTTAAAACAAAAATTGCAACACATTGGAAAGTGAATATTTTCCATGTAAAGATTCTAGCGCAATTCTAGTTCCAATTTAAAAGTGTCAATAAAATGTAAGCTAAAAACAGCCAACTGGGTGGTGATTCACTGATTTTATGTTAGAATGTTTTACCACAACTATAAAGTACTTCAATCACTAATAGTTATAGACATGGGGGAGAGCATGAATGGAGAATCAAAAACACCACAAGCATTATAAAGAAGAAATATGCTGCAAATATATTTGGCCAAACCAATGCTACTCTTAGCCATACACCTTGTATGGGCTGCCTATTCATTTGTGACATTGGCGCACGTTGTTGCCTTTCTGCAAAAAGCTTTTAGGTTCTTGGTGTTTGCATGTTCTCCCTGCGTATGTGTGGGTTCTCTCTTGGTATTCCAGGTTCCTCCCACAGTCCAAAAAGATGACTGGTTGATTGACTTCTCCAAATCGTCCTTAGGTGCGAGTGTGTGTGTGCGTGGTTGCATGTCTTTCTGTTGCCCTGCAACAGACTGGCGACCTATCCAGGGTGTAGCCCACCTCTCGCCCGTAGATTGCGGGAGATAGGCACCAGCACCACTGTGATCTTAATAAGGACTAAGTAGGAGAAAATGGATGGATAGATGGGCTTTCAACTTCCTAACCATTGAATCACACAGAAAACAATTACCCCATTTACACTAGCCTTGAAAAACCGTGCCGAGACCGGTCCGAGCTCAGTAACTGAGATAACTTATCGTGTGTGAATGGAAAGCAAACTGAACTGAACGGAGCTAGACACAACCGAACCAGGATAACTGCAGACCAGTTCTAGAAATGGGATCGGCTCAGTTTTTCCCTGGCTCGGTTCTCTGATAACAAGAGCGCATGAGCAGAACGCGTCATCTCAGTCTGGCTGCACATCGCGATTCACAGTCCATTCCAGTAGTTGGCGGTAATGCCCCTCCAGAAACAGAAGAAGAACAACTTCTTCTTCAACTATAAACAACAATTGAAATCTTCTCCACGCAACATTTTAAATAATGGCATTTTAAATAATAACACCAAGGTACAGCAATAATAATCAAGCCTAACTTTCTGAATGTGACGGGCGGCGCCATTTTGATTTGCTTGATTCCCTCCTTCTTTGTCTTCTTCTTGTGTTTTCTGGCAGTTGGCAAACAACTTTTGGTGCATTACCGCCACCGACTGCTTGATTTCCTCCTTCAATACTAGCAGTAATACCGCAGATCGTCACTAGGAGGCGAGGAGTCGAGGAACCGAGAAAGCGTGATGTGTAAACGGTCGTCAGAACCGAGCTCGGACCGGTCTCGGCATGAATCAGTTTTTCAAGGGTAGTGTAAATGGGGCTTCTGTCAAAGGTATTGTACTTAGACAATTTATGATGGTCTGTATTACTGTTAAAAAATCAACTACTGTTTAACCAGTTGCAATGTGTGTTTGTTTACAACACAGTTATTCATTGTCAGTCAGACACAGATGCACACACAATTCAAACTGAAAGTGCCAAGTAACAGTCAAGTTTATTTCTGGATTCAGCAAGGCCTTTTGAAGATGGGTTCCCTTATACAATATGATGAAAAAGAGTTAAATCCAATCCTTTTATGTCACGATTTGTATGGAGGTTGGTAGAGGACCCAAATGCATAGACCAGGAGGCTGATGTGAATGTTGTAGATTTAATTAGTAACTGAGGCAAAATCCAAAAATGCAAAGAAACAAATGATTAGAAACCATCAAGGGAATCTCACGTAGGGGGGCAGAGATGAGGAAGCAACAAACAACAAAAAGGAACCTGCAGTGAGTGACTGCAGAGGAGGAGTATATAAGGGGAACAGAACAAAGGATGGACTAATGAGCTCAATAAGGAGCAGGTGTGAGTGGAACTAACTAGAGGAAGTCAAGGGGAAAGGAAACAAGCACAAGGGGGCAGCAGAGAGTAACTAAAGACTGCTTGAATGTAATACAAAATACACCAAAGATCAAGAAAACAAAATAACTAATGACTGAAAACTAAAAGCTCAGAGTCCTAAAAGGGGAGAACCATGAAAATGTACAGGTGCTGGTCATAAAATTAGAATATCATGAAAAAGTAGATTGATTTCAGTAATTCCATTTAAAAAGTGAAACTTGTATATTATATTCATACATTACATACAAACTCATATATTTCAGATGTTTATTTTGTTTAATTTTGATGATTACAAATGACAACAAATGAAAATCTCAAATTCATCATATCAGAAAATTAGAATATTACTGAAGACCAATAAAAACAAAGGATTTATAGAAATGTTGGCCAACTGAAAAGTATGAACATGAAAAGTATGAGCATGTACAGCACTCAGTATTTAGTTGGGCCTCCTTTGGCCTGTATTACTGCAGCAATGCGGCGTGGCATGGAGTCGATCAGTCTGTGGCACTGCTCAGGTGTTATGATAGCCCAGGTTGATCTAATAGTGGCTTTTAGCTCTTCTGAATTGTTGGGTCTGGTGTATTGCATCTTCTTCTTCACAATACCCCATAGATTTTCTATGGGGTTAAGGTCAGGAGAGTTTGCTGGCCAATTAAGAACAGGGATACCATGGTCCTTCAACCAGGTACTGGTAGCTTTGGCACTGTGTGCAGGTGCCAAGTCCTGTTGGAAAATGAAATCTGCATCTCCAAAAAGTTGGTCAGCTGCAGGAAGCATGAAGTGCTCTAAAACTTCCTGGTATGTGGCTGCGTTGACCCTGGACCTCAGAAAACACAATGGACCAACACCAGCAGATGACATGGCACCCCAAACCATCACTGACTGTGGAAACTTTACACTGGACTTCAAGCAACGTGGATGAAGTGCCTCTCTTCTTTTCCTCCAGACTCTGGGACCTTGATTTCCAAAGGAAATGCAAAATTTACTTTCATCAGAGAACATGACTTTGGACCACTCACCAGCAGTCCAGTCCTGTTTCTCTTTAGCCCAGGCAAGACGCTTCTGACGCTGTCTGTGGTTCAAGAGTGGCTTGACACAAGGAATGCGACAGCAGAAACCCATGTCTTTCATACGTCTGTGTGTGGTGGTTCTTGAAGCACTCACTCCAGCTGCAGTCCACTCTTTGTGAATCTCCCCCACATTTTTGAATGGGTTTTGTTTCACAATCCTCTCCAGGGTGCGGTTATCTCTCTTGCTTGTACACTTTTTTCGACCACATCTTTTCCTTCCCTTCGCCTCTCTATTAATGTGCTTGGACACTGAGCTCTGTGAACAGCCAGCCTCTTTAGCGATGACCTTTTGTGTCTTGCCCTCCTTGTGCAAGGTGTCGATGGTCGTCTTTTGGACAACTGTCAAGTCAGCAGTCTTCCCCATGATTGTGTAGCCTATAGAACTAGACTGAAAGACCATTTAAAGGCTTTTGCAGGTGGTTTGAGTTAATTAGCTGATTAGAGTGTGGCACCAGGGGCCATCAATTTTGAACCTTTTCACAATATTCTAATTTTCTGATATGATGAATTTGAGATTTTCATTTGTTGTCATTTGTAATCATCAAAATTAAACAAAATAAACATCTGAAATATATGAGTTTGTATGTAATGTATGAATATAATATACAAGTTTCACTTTTTAAATGGAATTACTGAAATCAATCTACTTTTTCATGATATTCTAATTTTATGACCAGCACCTGTATGTAGTTGTTCTTTTAGTTTCAAAGCACAATCACAAAAATAAATAGTCACTTTTTTATTTTCTGCTTTTAAAACCTAAATTCAAAAATAGATATTGAACTACAGCGAAACAAAATGTTTTACTTTGTTAAGATACTTGATTTCAAGACCTAAGACCTGCAAAAGTGGGGGGTTAAACATGGGCCATTTGTTAAAAATGTTATATTTTATATAAAGTCCTTTGGCTGTAAATTACTTTGTTAGACTTTTGTCTGGAATACAAACAAAGAGGGAAATAAGCACAAATAAGTGTTAAGGATGATACACAGGATAGCCATTAACATATTTTAATAATTGAGGGTTAATATTAGCTTAAACGTAGTGTTAGGCAAGTCATTGCCAACTTAGCTTTGGAGACCAATGTAGCTACTAGACAGCTGATAAGTCTTTGGCAGAACATCAAGTTTTGGCAAATGATGGATTTTTCTTTGGCTGCAAGACTCAATAAATCAATAATTTCTTTAAGAGTGTTAGAGGGTTTTTCACTGAGCACAACTTTTTAGGAAGAAGCAACCATCTGTAATGTTTACATGTATGTGTTTACTTTAAAGTCTAGATACAGAACTGAGGTCAAGCTCGAAAAATGTGGATCGTTAATGTAGAGGAAGTCTGGCAGCTTCCAGGAACTAAATGAGCTCTCTCATGAACTTATTAAGTATACTTAGAAGAAGGTACAGAGGCTAGAGCTGCTTTCTCAAGAGTTTTTGGTAGAAGAATTGCATTTCTTAAAGTTATTGAACACTGACCTCAGAGTTAGAGCAAACTTGGAAGAAGTTGTCTTAACTTGCAATGTAAAATAGTCAAGCAGATCTCAGAGTTTGTTGGGTCAATTGTTTCACAGTGATGTTACTGCACATGAGTCATAGAATATGGAATTAAAAAGTGGAAATAATTACATATGTTTAAAAAAATCTAAAAAATACATTGGATTACTCAATGCCCTGATTTAAAATGCAGATTTCATTTTTTTATGAAATGCATTTATTTATTTCATGATATATTTATTATGTAACTATGTCTGTTTTAACCCACCATACTTGGTGCATGGCTTTCTAGCAAATGCTACAAAACCTTTTTCTACGTCTCAAACAGTTTTTATTTTAACTTCTTGGATATTGTCAGGTTTCTTTAACTTTTACTGGTGAATGTGCAAGTATTGGCAGGACAGTCAAAAACCATGTTAAAGCATGCCAACAAGCATCTTTTAGTATCGAATCAATACAACAAATGACTTCACAACTGTGATTTCTGTTAAAACTATTTGATAAGAGTCTTTTACATTAATCATATTTTCTAAGTTCCAAATACAAGCTTTTTTCAACACTACTTAATGTCTTCCGAACTTGTAAAGCTACAATTGTTTGAAGTAATTATAGAACTTATAGACTTGTGCTACAATTTTCAATGAGTCTTTAATTTGTTAAAATACTAAAATCCAGTTGTAAGAATGTTCTAACTGCTAATCATCACACTTAAAAATGCCCAAAAGGAATGCTTGGTGCAACAGGACTTATAGATTGCAGACAGGAACTAGTTGCTTAAGTAAGTTTTACTACAAAATACAGGATTTGTCAAATCCTTCGAAATATTTTCAAAGGTGAATGTGTCACATTCTGCAGACATCCCTAGAATTACCTTCATTGTTCAACACCTTGAAGACTAATAAAAAAAATATATATATATAAAGTTTTATTGGTTTTAATGGTTTTAATAGCAAATTTTATTGATATATAATGTGTCATTATTCAGACAAAATGTCAAAGTTATAACTGTTAAAAAATACAGTAGATGTTGTTGAGAGTCTAAGAATTAGTATTGGAAATTATTAATAGTAACACTGTCTATCATTAAGAAATAACGTTCATTCACATTAAGTTTTTGAGAAAAAAAATTTAAGATTCATTCACTTTTTTTTTTACTATAACCCATTTCATAATACTGCAATATGTTTTTTTTTTTTTAATGAATAAGGTTAATCAATAAAAAAAAAAAAAGGCAAAATGTTTGCACTGCAACATCTCTGAAAGCAGGGAATTACAAGAGTTGGAAAGTGTATGTTTTCTTTCCAAGCATCATCCTGTAAGATCTTTTGTCAAACAGTAATAAACATTTAGAGATTAGTGATCTTGGTCTGTGAAGGAAAAAAATGATCTAAATAAAAAATAATTCAAAGAAAAGTTAGGGCTGATGAAAAATGATCCCATAATACTCTGGTTGTTTTCTCATCAAGCAAAGCTCCACACAAAAGGAAGCAAATTATTTCAGCTCAAAGTTTTTGCTTGGGAAAAAAAATTGCAAATTTCTGTGTTTAATAATAATATAAAGTTCCTTCAGAAGTGTTGGTCGACAAAACAGACAGAAGTTTTATGCAACACACTTTTCAGCTTAAAATATTTTAAAGTGAATGTTATTCTTATAGCAGGCTAAAGCATTAGGAGTTAGACATTTGGGAACAAAAAGGTCACAAGTATCGAGTCAGTCAATACACTTCTCATGTACTACCTAGAGAAAATTGCATCGTCTCTTTATATGATAAAATAATTGGTCATATTTTGTTTGTAATTTGGTGCAAATAAATGCCAGGGTGAAAAAATAATAATTTATAAAATCTTAACAAAAACTTTTGTAACTGCATCTCTCTTACAAACGGGAGATATGTCTTCATTTTAGTTGTGGAAATTAATAAAACTATCGTTGTCAGTTACACAGTAAATTTTGAAGGGTTAAAGTAACACTTTAAGAGTGCTCGGAATTAGTGTTAAATTAGAACTCTCCGTAGTGTATATTTTACTCCAGTTGTTGTTGTAATAACTCTGAAAGAATTAATGTACTTTGACACTGCATATTCAACACTGTGGAATTTAATGTGTACAAGCCTGAGTACAACTGAGTAGGCCTACAATTAGGTCAGATGTGTGATATTGTACCTATAAGAGCTGTGTTGTTCATCAACTAAGTCAAAGTTTACCATCATGAGCGAACTTACACATTAGCAACACTCCATCAGTCTCTGTTGTATCATCAGGAAGCATACAGCAATTTATTTGAAATAATTACAGTGTGTTAAATTAAGCGATGAAGTTTATGTGCCAAAAATGTATGCCTTTTTCTGTTTTTTTTTTTCCTACCAGTTC
This sequence comes from Cyprinodon tularosa, assembly GCF_016077235.1. Lineage (NCBI taxonomy): Eukaryota > Metazoa > Chordata > Actinopteri > Cyprinodontiformes > Cyprinodontidae > Cyprinodon > Cyprinodon tularosa. The sequence continues at coordinate 1,859,497 of NW_024039307.1, read as the reverse complement.
CTGAAAGATCTTAGAAAAATTACAAAACTATGGACTTGGTGATATAAGATAAACTATTTTTGACCTGGACTAAAGATAAAATTTTTAAAGCTTTCTGTATATTGACAAGAAAATATACAAGTGACTAATTCTCTGTGCAACAAAGACATAATGCACACACAAACAAAAATTATTACTAAGGAAAATCTTACAATTAACACAACAAACTAATAGTTTTTTGCATAACTAAAATGAGAAAAGAAAAATACCTAAATACCCACTGGAGACATAAAAGCCCAGATTCAGCCAAAATATATGGAAAAAAGTATTTTTAAAAAGAGGCAGTTTTTATGAAAATATTTTATTCTGTCAAACGTATTTCTAGGTGAAAAGGCTCTTTTTTCACAATTTACCGACCTCAAATGATCTCTACACAAAACGATCACTAAGGCTGCTAATGTATTTGATGCAGATAAAAGTAATTATTGTTAATTTCTTATTGAGCAAAAGCACTAAGCCTGGGCACATTCTTTAGCAGTAATGAAGGGAATATTGATCCCTTTTCTACATTCCATCTTTAATTGGGTTTTTAATGAGGATGAGAAACCACCTCCTGGAAATTAAAAGAAATTTGCCTTAAAAAAATAAAAGGATTTTAAAAACTGTTACATCATACTAATTAATTTAAAATCTTGACTAATACATTAAATAATACTTAATCTATATTGTTCATTTTTATTGCTTTTGATAAAAGTAAGGTGGTTTCTGACAACATTATTTTTAAATCAGTTAGTTTGATTTAGATGCTGACTCATATTCTATATGCATAGTTAGTCAGGCGTTGCCTCACTGCCATACAGTATATGTAACATGAATTTAAGAATTTTTAATAAATAACTTGAACCTGTGCTTTTTAGCATGAGAGGATGGTCTACAGTAGACAAAACAACTTCAGTGATTTATAAAAACCTATGTTGGGTGAACAAGTGTATATTATTTACTGTGGACATTTTTTTTTTATCCAAAAAAAAAAAAATTGTTCAGAATCAGACATAGAGAATCAAAGAGATTAGGGAGCTTAACATTTAAAGTAATGCTTGTAATTTTTTCAATGTGTTTCTTTTACACTGAAGCAATGATTACTTTTTTGACGGGGTAATGGAATAGTAGGCCGTTCAAAAGGGGAGCGTTAGAATGATTTTAAGGACCTTTCACTGAGGGGCGCCAAAAGAAGAAGAAAACATTTGTTCCACAAATATAAAAAGAAAATCCAGCAGTCAAATAATCTTCATGTTCTCCCTCATTTTTCAGCAGTAAACAGTGAAACAATACATGAATGTATTGACACCCCCTCTCCTGAAAAACTGCAATGAATTGTTTGGTTCTAAGGAAGGAAGGAAGGAAACGAACGAACGAACGAACAAACGAATGAACGAACGAGCTAACAAATGAACAACAAACCGTTACAGAGTAATGAATGGAAGAACAGACAGACAGACTGATGAATTAAGTGAAAGTTATAATATTTAGATAAACAAAAGCTAATTGCAGGAAATTATCTCTGAATCCAGTGAAAGTTACATTTTTGCTTTGTTTCTACCTTTCCATTTAAGTTCAAGCTGAGTATCTGTAATTAAAATCAGCTCACCGAGATGAGCAGCAAACAAGCTCCCAGAAAAAGGCAACTGATACAATTGTTATTCTTGGCACTAGTGGCACTGAATGTACTCTCAGATCAAAAATAAGATACGTGGATGTACCCATGTAAACCCAATGAGTTTGTACATACAGATATGTTCTCCAATCCAATCCTGTCTGACAAGGTGGCGAAGGATAACAACAGGAAACTGTTACTGGAATAACGTTTATCCTTATCCTGTCCTCACCAATTTTCTCTAATCTCTTGTTCAATTCACACTAAGCTTCTGTGCCCATTCTGCTGCCTTCATGTGGCCATTCTTAGTGTGAGGGAAATGCTGATGGAAATGGCAAAGAATTCTGGGGGGCATTATAAAGCTATGCATAAGTATGCTGCCATGTTAAGGTCCAGGGCTAATCTGAAGCAGGAAATTCATTTGCTGAAATTAAGATATAACATTCTTCCAAATAAGGAAAGCTGGATATTAAAACCTGTCTTAGGTGTGTTTGCCTTAGCAGACATTGTAACCTTCAAACCAAAATACCACTTTAAAAATATTCAAACAGAATCCCTCAGTGGTATTTTATTCATGGAGATCTGAAATACGTACATCTGCTTTTATTCCAATTAGTCACGCAAACGCCAAACATTTAGTTCAGTTCAAAAACTGAGGCCTACTTATCAAATGAAAATCCATGACAAACATAATTAGCCTGTCATATTAGCTTTTTTATGATGTCTTAATAGAATGATTATATAAATAAGGTAAGTAAAGTATAACAGGAAAAAAATGTGTAAAAGAAAATCAACAGCATCATATGGATACATTTTTCATAGGCTTAAAATTCAAACTCGTATCATTGTGGCTGATAAATTCATTTAAGGTGTTTTTAGATGTAGAAATATATTTGTATTTAATTTAATAAAAAAACAAGATTTTTAAATCCAAAAGGATAATAAATGTTGTTGTTATGCCTATTATTTGGGTTTCTTCATCAATTTGTTTCAGATGGGGTCTCTTGTAATGATGCTTGAATAAGCACCCGACTAAAAATACTCTATTGTTGTGCAATAGTCCGATGAACTTGATGGTCAGGGTTTTCCCTGCTGTTCTCCATTTTATTAAGAATTTAATGTACAGTAAATTAATCTCGATTTTATTAAGAATTTAATGTACAGTAAATTAATCTCCATTTTATTAAGAATTGAATGTACAGTAAATTAATCTCCAGAGGTTCTACAGATATTCCTACAACAGACCCAGCCTTCTTTATTAGCTTTTAGATCTTCTGCAAGCCAATTCCTCTGATGCTGCTACCCTGTCACTCTCCATCACAGAAGATATTCAGTATCCTCCAAAAAACACAGATGGACCTAAACCTCCTCAAATAGTTGGCCACAGTCTGTTCTGTCTCTTCTTGTACATGGGGTCATGGTTCTCTGTTCTAGTCTATTGCTAGCTCTATTTTCTAGGTCAGGGGTCGGCAATCCGTGGCTCCAGAACCCCATGTGGCTTTTTAATGCCCCACTTGCGGCTCCCTGGAGCTTTTTCAAACATTTATGAAAATGGAAAAAATTAGATTTTTTTTTTGTTTGTGTTTTGTTTTAATATGGTATGCAGGAAGTCAAACAAAAATTCATTGTTTTCCGATTATGTAAAATGTGTTTAAAACCTTTTAAACAATAAATGTAAACATTTCTATAGATGCAGATTTGCATCATAGCCTGCAACACAAGTTTCAGCGTGGCGCGGTGGCAGGCAGGTGTCAGGAATCCAGTTTGTGTGGTCCGTAGTTTGTGTTTGTCTCTCCCTCCACCACCAAGTGGCGCCCTGTCCTCGTTGTTCCTCCCTGCACACCTACTTCTTGTTGCATCATTATACTTAAGCAGTGGACTGTCACTACCTCGATGCCAGATTGTTTGCCAGTGGGTACTCTAGCCAAGCTGAGTTTAGCTGAGTCTAACTGAGTCTTTGTTTCACTGAGCCTAACCTTGTTTTGTCTTTGCCTTTTGGCAGGAAGTCTTCCTGCATACTGGATGTTTGGCCTTCTCCCCCCTGGAAGCATTATCTGTGTTCATCCAAGTGAGAGTTTGCTCCTCTGGATCCTACGTATGTCTACCTGCCCACTCTCCAACGAGTCCCCTTTTCACTAGATCAACTCACGCTGACTGGATTCGAAGCGAGAGAAGAACCCCCCAAAACGTGAGTCCCTCACTAGCATTATCCTTATGGCATCCAAGATTCCCATGGTCCCTGAACTAATCATTGTGATATCCTCTCCAGACTTTCTAGTTCCTGTTCACCAGATCTCTGAGTTCTAGATCCAACCCCCTCTACCCTTACCACAATAAACCTATTAAACCTTTGCCTTGCTCTCTGAGTGGTTCTCTGCATTTTGGGTCAGATCCTTAAGAAAATCATGACAGCAGGTGGCTATTGTGAACTAAGCGGCAGGTGCACCTTGGGCCATTGATTCCAAAGGGAAAAAATGAATATAGCTGATGAGAAAAGAGTATTTAAAGCAGAATGGACCTAATAATTAATTTGTTTGCTTTGTAACGAGAAGTTGTCAAATAATAAAAAGAGTCATTTGGAAAGGCATTTCCCTGTAAGGCATGCTAAATATTCAGCTAACCACCAAGTTGAGAGTGAGAGAAAAAGTGTGATGACAGTACTTCTGGATAAATTAGAGGAGCGCAAAGATTTATGAAGTGGATTGCATCACCGAATACCATTACTGCTGCTAGTTTTGTTGCAAGCATGCAAAAACATTCACAGATTGAACAGGTAGCGCTCTTATGCAGGTATGTGAACCTTTTTTTTCCCAAATCCTCAACATAAAAATAACACCACAAATCTGATTTCTTTATTGTGTTTCTATGATTTCATCAGTCCAATAAAACCTAATACTGTTTGGTGAAGCAGCAATTGGCAAACTCCACATGATGAGAGCTGCTCCTCCTTAAAGTCGTGCTACTATGGAATTAAAATTTAAAGAACCGAAAATCATACAGCAGCTCCAGGATAAACATTTAATCATGACTGCTTATTATATATTCAAGCCTAAGCAGCCATTGTTTTGCGGAAGCCGAGAGCATTCGTACTCTACTTTTCTTTTTTTCCTTTGACCTCTCGAGGTAATGACACAACTATCTTGTTATCACGTCTAAACAATTGTTTCCTCGAGATAAAAAGATAAATATCTCATTGTCACAGAAAACAGTTATTGATTTCTTGAGATAATGAGATGATTAACCTGTATGAGTAATTAATAAGTCTGGCCAACAGCCCTGGATTCCCAGTCCATCCATGTCTGCGGTGCCCATAGTTATGCAGTTGCGGTACCCTGTGTGCGCAAATTCTCAGTTTTTTTGTTTCCTTTTTCTTTTAAGTTGTTGCCAGGTCGTGGTGGACTCATTTTAGGGATAATCTGGACTCATTTTGGGGTTTAATGCATCTTATACCTGTTACAGGCGTGACACCAGTGCTGTTCAGAAAACACCCGGTGACAGAACATGGGTGCTAAGGCGCTGAAGGCATAGGTCTTATTGCTTATGAATCAGAAGTGGAAGGAAATCATCAAACCAACAACGTGGTCTCATTGCCTAAAAGTTGAAGACAGGATTATTTACAGAATTACACATAGACTGCCATGACTTCTACTTATAAATCTTCTCCTGCTGTTGTGGTATTGAAGGATGTTATCAGTTTAAACACACACTATTCATCAACAAAAAAACAGCTTACTAATGAGAAAAGAATCATCTCATTATCACAAGAAAACGGCTTTCGTTATCTTTAGATAATGAGAAACTTAACTCGTTTTCTGGAGAAAACCACCGTGAAAAAGTATCTGAGTCACAAGACCACTCTCGGCTTCCGTACTTTTTTTATAGTGGGCTGATACACTTGGAGCCCATGTTGCCATTCGAGGCATATATTAAGGGCTGGTTGTATTTTTGATTGTCATTTTTGATTTATACTCAATTTTGAAGTGTCGTCCATGATATGTAATTCCACGCCACAACGCAAGAGGGACGATCACAAACTAGCGGTGGGTCGAGATGCGGCCGAGGCGATGAGGAAGTGGGGACAAGTTTGTCCAACAAAGGAGGGACACGAGGGCGAAAAAGGTGGGGATCCAGGTAAAAAAATGGTCCCAGTGTCCTCGCTTCTTCTGGAGTCTTCTGGAGTTCCAGAAAAAGCAAAATCCTGTATGAAACTGTATGAAGGGATAGTTGGTTTTTTATGAGTTATCTCTTGAAATCCTTGAATTTGTTTAAATGTGTAACATATATTTGCTGTTCAGGTTCAAAGACAGCTTTCATCTCTTCCGTTCAGTATGCAACAGCCATCATCCTGAGTAGCAGTGGTAGTTTTATTGATGCAGCCTTTGAAAACCATTCTCCCTCAAAGAAAAACAACCAAGATGACAAGCTTTTCAACACTTTACGAAACACATATGTAAAATAAATGAGGCCAGTACAAAAGGCGTGGTGTTTGTTTTTTGTTGAAAACCCTCGAAGGAGCTTAGAATCAGTCAGACATTAAAACTCTCTGAACACAGAACAAAAGCGTATTGCTATTTATAACTTTTTACTGGTGTCTCTTTGACATGGGAAAAAAATGCTAATGCTGCTACGGAAGCACATGTGAAAGCATTTTTATGCATCTTTCTAAGACGACTGCCAAAACCGATTGAGAACAACTCCTTACAGAGAACTATAAACCCTTTTACATTTCACTTACTGGAGGAAAATGCTTTTAAGTTGTAAGATATCAAATTGGTAGAACTGCAGTACGGAACAAATAAGAAATATGACTGTGAGGGCATAAATAATACTGACAAAGCCCTTCAAAAATGACAAAAAAAAAATAAAATAAAATAAAATTTGCCTTATATTAAGGACTATATTTTTGTGGTTTTGATTTTGAATAATTTTTCTATTGTTTTTTTATGGATGATTCCATACATTCTAGGTTAATATTTCAAAAAGACAAATTCCTTTCAATTCAATTTATTTATATAGCACCAATTCACAACCTATGTCATCTCAATAACAGAGACTAATACAAAGACTTTTAAAAACCTAAATACTCTCAGGTGCTCATTGTGTTTTATAAAATCAACTACAGTAAACTCATTTGCACGAAGTCACAATACATGATAATGATGCTAGGCATGGGTACAGCTGTTCAGCCATGGACATCAATCCCATTGAACTCTCTACAGACTGCTATTAACTTAGGCTAATCCAAAAATATAAAAGTTTGAAAGTCTTGACATATTAACTCTGCAGGAGGCTAGGAACCATTGCACACTTATATATTTATCCCACTGTGATATAAGTGTAATACTTTGTCATTCTGCTCTTTTTTTTTCACTTTTGCTTTGTTTAATGCTAACCACACCTGACTGTAAAATCTTTGGTAGCAAATAAAATTCATTAATCTATAACCTCATTACAGTCTGCATTGTGCAGGTACTGTTCTATTCTACTACAAATGTTGAATTCATTGAGCCCCTAAAATCAATGTATTCTTCAAGCAATGCTTTTAAAAGTAGTTTACATTATTAAGTACTTGAGTTTATACACCTGTGACCAAGAAATGATCAATTAAGTCAATGGCTAAATTAATACTTTAGCCAATAACATATGACTACAATTTAGAGTAAGGTTTTGCTTTCTGTGTGCTTTTTTCCCAACAGATTTATATCACATCATGCTGCATTAATTGTTGGGAAGATGGAAGATAAAATCTCTATGGAGAAATGTTCCAACAGTTAGAAAACAAAAGAGGGAGTGCCGAAAAGCCGAACGAAGGTAGCAAAGGAACGGACTCCAGGTTTACTATGAAATCTATAAAGATAAACTTCCAAGGTATAATTTACAACTAGATTCCAGAGAATCTCTAATCTAAAAAGGCCAATGATTACTTTGCTAAGTGTTTTACTAAGAAAATAGAAGGTATTAGAAAAACAGTCTGCACATCAACACCAACTTCAGCACCAATACTGTCTCCAGTTAGAATAAACTCTGTTGAAAAATGTCACAATTTTGCCAAATAAACTGCAAAAGTTTTGAGGAAACTGTTCAGCAGCTAAACTCTTCTTCCTGCTGTCCTGATGTGTTACCCAGAGGTTTTATTAAAAAGGTTTTACTAGGTTTATATTCTGATCCGATTCAAATCCTTAACACATTCCTTATGTCCCCTGGGCCTAAACAACAGCAATAACCAGTCCATTGATGAAAAAGAGAAGCTTGGACAAATTGGTCCTTCAGAACTACAGACCCATCTCTAACCTCCCCTTCATCAGTAAGATTATTGAAAAGTTGTGTTTCATGCCTTTCATGCCTTCTTAACAATAATCAGGGGTCTGTTTCATAAAGCAGGTTTACCGAACACTGTAAGTTGTCTAAAGCTGAAAATAGGGAAACTCTGACTTTTCCGGTTCACAAAGAGAGTTTATTCAACCTCTGTTTCAGTCACCATAGCAACATTCTCCCCAGAGCTAACCTGGTCGGTAGCAGGTTTTTTTCATTAAACTTGGAGTGTCCTCTGACTCCGCTCTCCATACAGCCAATCATGCTGTTTTATTACATTATATAACAATGTTTTATTAAATTATATAACAATAATAAGTAAGATTTTTTGTGTTTGTGGTTTACAAGTTTATAACTTTATAAGTTTATATATGCCAGCCTATTAAAATAATTGTTATAGTCCTATTAAAGTGCTGAGATTGGTTGTGTGATGCTATTACCACAATGAGGTAGACATTCTTAATATCTCAGGTGAGCATCAGCTGAGCTATATAAAAAAAGTTGTTTAAACACGTGAGGCCTAAAAAAAATAGTTAAGGACATTACTCCCTTTTTTCTCAATTTCCTAGTGAGGTTAAAGCTATACATATACATACATATGTAATTTATAGAAAACTAAAACTTAAAAAAACTATGTGAACATTAAGGAAAAATACAACCATTACCATAACCATTTACAAACGTTGTTAAAACAATACATTACTTTCTGTAAATAAAAATAAATAAGGCACATATTAATTCCAGTTTGTTGCAAACTGTTGCTTCTGTAGTTTTAACTGGACCGATGATTTATTTTTCTTTTTAACTTAATTTAGTGTTAATTCTAAAGTTTGGACATTTATAATGAGCAACACTACACATAGGCTAAGGGCTTATCGTTCTACTATCTATCAAAATTGGAAAGAATATTTTTTGCACTATTACAACATTTTGCTTGTAATTGTTTTATAAAATGCATGCTGTGAGTTCCACCAAGATTATACTTTTAACCTTTAAGACTACACAGTGGGCACTGAACGCACACAGTGGATGCAGCTTCATGCTGCACCTAAATGTATTTTGTGCAAACACACTGAGAGGATCAAAGCTGCCACTTTAAACTTTCAAATGTTCTGCACTCTGTGCTCTTTTGTGTAGATGAAACATGTGCCTGTGTGTATTCGGACTCAAACATGAGGTGAGTAAATATGATTATATGAAACAGTACTTCTGCGGAAGTATTCAGTTTGCCTGCATAGTAATAAGTATGCTCAGTTGCCAAATTGGCCTGAAATGGTCATTTTGCCAACTCAATTTAATTGATTTTTTATTAAAACTAGTCCAAATTATGTCTGTATTTTGCTATCGAAAAAAAAATATACTTGATCAAAATCTTCAGAAAAAAAACAAATCCATCTTTCTCTATGCAAATAAGGTGATCTTTGAAAGCAAAGAAAACCTAATTTGCATAAATTAATTCATTTCATTTTAAAGCATGATGCTGTTGACAGTTGATTCATTTGCAAAAGAATTAGACTGTTTCTCATTGCTATTTTGACGGCAGAGAACAAATAGAAATGAATTATATTAGGAGTGAGTGGTGCATCTAAGAACACCTTTGGGGATCAGCTTCTCATCACTCCTGGCATCACTGTCAGACTCCCCCCTAACATATGCAGATCTTTGCAAATGAGCCATTACCTCCAAGTGATAAATTAGCACTGAGTGCTGTTGACTGCCTCTTTATTTATTGGAAACAATGAAACATGGAACACTTTGTGTGCAAACCACCTGAGTCTCAGAATGGCCATTTTGCATGGATTTATTTTGTGTAGAACATGTAATTATGACAGGGTTACTATGATAGCCAGAAAGATATTTCACTGAATATTTCTCTCTGATTGATTTCAGGGCACATACAAATATTATGGTATGCAAGTTTATGACACTATATTGTTTCTAAAAATTAAACAGTCAAAAAGTTAGCCAAAATGATCCATACCCGTGGTACATTCAGATTTAGATTTTTTTTTTTTCATTAAACTCAAAAGTGTTTCTAATAATAATTTGATGCTATTTCCCTAAAGATAAAACACAATTTGAAGGTATTGATATTTTACAGTTAACATTTTAAATAAAAAGGGGCTGTTGACAATTTTCCATCCACTTTTTATTAATCCCTAGGAAAAGATCTTCTTAACAATGTTGTTAACCAGATATTTTTCATCATCATCATCATCATCATCATCATCATCATCATCATCATCATCATCATCATTATCATCATCATCATCAAAAACTTTATTTGTAGAGTGCCTTAAAAGAGCTACAGCTGAAAACGAAGTGCTGAACATAGCTGAAAATAATGAATACAAGAAAAGGACAAAATACAGCATACAAATATAAAATAAGGCAATACTAAGAATTTGTTTAAACTAAATAAACAAAGAGGACTTCAAATCAGTCTTTTCTTTTTCATTTTGGAAAAACTTAAATGTATAAAGTTTTATTTATTTAAGTTTAAGCAATGCAAATAGTCAGGAGGATTTAACTAGTAAGGATCTGAAGGGGTGTACCTCAAATCTGTTTCAAATAGGGTTAAGCAACTTTAATCTTTTTTTTTTTTTTAAGAAAAGGAGTAATAGTTAAGTCTATTACTGAACATTGTTCAATAATAGACTGAATCCCTTTTCATAGATCTGAAAGAAAACAGCAAAAGAGAATGTTTTCATATAAATAGCAAAGAGAAAACCACTTCATAATTTTAGCTGTCACCAGTTTAGTTGATATTACGGCATTAAGCTATATGTCATGTAAAGTTTCAAATATCTACCAACAATAAACCTCAGCAAAACAATGCTATAAATAAACCGGCTCTCTGTTCTATGTTTTTTTTCTGTCCAACTTGCAGATGTAATGTTGCAGATTACTGAACAAATTCTAAAATCAACCAAAGACAACACAGTAAATACAAAATACAAAATATCAATCAGCGGGTTGTAGAAAGCGCTGAACTTAATCGGACTGAATGCTTTGAATATTGTTTTGCAAAATCCAATCCAATTCAGCCCACCTCAACACCCTGGCATAACTCTCCCCACGTCCCCACACACACACACTGGACCCAACGATTCAGCACAGCATGAGTCAGGATCAGCAGGTGATAGACACCCCTGAACAGACTCCGGAAACTCATGCACCCCGAATTGAGCGTGAACGTTTCAATGTACAGAAATAAGATGTCCTTTCAGTGTGATTGCCTCGTGCCCCTATGACATTCCTGATCTTGCAGAAATCTATACACAGGTATTAATGTACTCATCGAGCTTGCTCACTCTGCTAAACAATTAGCAGCTCGTAACAACATTGTGCTGTTAGAATTAAGCGGGGAAGGATTTTCTTCTCATGTGATTGTTCTAGTAAATGATAATGTGATTCAATTCTGTCGGCATTCCAGCAATTTTTAGATGAGCTTGTACAGTTCAACACTGAGCTTCCAGCACATAACAACTTAGAACTGATTCTTCAGGTTGTGAAAAACCCTAACATAAAGCTGTAAAAAAACATTAGATTGCAAGCTTATTCATAAAAAGAAAAGTCACCTGTACATCGTTGACAACTGTTCTAATCGGCTTTGTTTTTCAACCAGTCTAGCGTATGTCTTTAATTTGTCTTTTACAGATGCGGAAGACCCGCATCAAACCAGAGAATGGCAGCTTATGGCAGGTCTGACTGAGCAAACCCCCGTGACTTTCAGCAATGCGCAAAAATTCTAAAAGATAGCGAATGCTTTCCCATAGTTTTTATAGAACCATGGGAAAGCATTCCTTTTTAAATTTGAGACTGTCTTTCCTGATCACTCAAATCCTCTTTTTCTGTTCTTATTCAAAAACTATTATTGCGGGATAAAAAGCACAAGCACATATGCGCTTACTGCTTCACCGGTTACAATAACATCAACACACATAACTGTAAAAGTTGTTGTTCCAAAGGCTATGATCCGAGCTGTACCCTGTAGAGTACCTCAAGCGTACCACCCTGTACACTGCGCAGATTGTAACCGGATCTGTCGTAATTCATTGTGTTTTGAGGTGTTTGCTTTGAATCGCTCCACTTAGCTACCATTTAGAAAGCTAGTTTATCGCAGTCAGTTTACGTTGTACAATTAGAGGTTATGAGGGAAAATGATTGGGTAAAACTCAAAGCATCACACTTAGGTGTCAAAAGGTTTCTGGAACGTTTCAACGCACCAGAGCCTCCTCTCCACAAATGTTATACAGTGACAGGACGTGTGCTCTCAGACTCAGGTACAGGACTGGGGACGAGGAAACTGTGCACTATGTCGAATTTACATCGCTGTACCCATACATGATTCCAACTAACTACCATGCAGGTCCCTGTGTCCACTCTGATGAAGAGACTGTTGACAGGTGTATGGGTCAGTGTTGAGTTTTGCAAAGCATTAGAACATGGGAGACATGGGCAATGTGGAGTCAACAAGTCATCTCCATGTCATGTATTTGTTCTACCCAGTTGAGTTCTAAGCAGTTGAGTCCAATCTTCACCGTGAATTAACCTGTGCAGATTGCACTCACCTGGTTAATTGGCTGGGTAGATTAAATACATGACATGGAGATGACTTGTTGACTCCACATTGCCCATGTCTGGAACATGGTTACCACATTGCAAAAATCACTAAGGTTTGTCATTTTGAGAAACACAGCAGTTCAATCTTTAAACCATATATTCACACCTTTCTCAAGGATAGGCAGGAAGCTTCAGGCTTCCCGGCTGAAGCAATGGATGAGGAGAGTCGCTTACAATATGTAGCTACGCATATCAGACCAGAAACCGGGAAAAGGTTGTGATGAGTGTCAAAGGCATCACTCAAACTCACGAATGTAGTGAGAGTGTGCATTTTGATGGCGTTAAAGACCTAGAAGAAGGCTATTAACAAGGGTCTACATGGATCATTTTAGAAGCTTCACAGGATCGTTTTAGAAGCTCCTCAATGTACCATTAGGCAAGGTAAAAGGAGCTTTCAGCTTCAAAATGTCACTTTTCCGAAAAAGTTTTGCGTGGTGTATGACAAGACGGGATAAACTCTGCCTTTTGGTTTCTATGGGTTAACCGAGAAAATGTCGCTCTCCCTTGAAACACAAGAGATTGAATTTGACCCAAGATTCAAAACCCCTTTTTCATGTATGATAGTTGACCCTAGTGGATGTTGGAATTCTTTCTTTCTAGAAAGTGTTTTGCTAAATTGTAACCATGTTATGGATGGAAGATATTGTTCAGTTCAGTTTCACTTCAGATTATTTATATAACACCAATTCACAACACAAGTCATCTCAAGGCACTTTACAGTTCACCATATCATACAGTTAAATTAATAAAAGTTTTATATCTAAGGGAAACCAGTTGATTGCATCAACTCACTAACTCGAAGGCAATCCCTCACACTAAGCATGCTTGTAGCAGCAGTGGAGAGGAAAAACTCCCTTTTAACAGGAAGAAACCTCAAACAGAACCAGGCTCAACCTAATTTTAAAAGGTTTAACCTGGAGAATCTGATATAATCGGTATCTTGTGCATTAAACAACGCACTGTGTTTTCACAATTTAATTCAGTTCAGTTTATTTATATAGCGGCAATTCACAACACGTGTCATCTCAAGGCACTTTACAGTTCACCAGATCATACATTCAAATTGATTCAACGTTTTCTAAGGAAAACCAGTTGATTGCGTCGACTCATTGACTCGAAGGTAATCCCTCAAAATAAGCATGCTTGTAGCGCGGTGGGGAGGAAAAACACCCTTTTAACAAGAAGACACCTCCAGCAGAACCAGGCTCAGTGTGAGCGGCCATCTGCCAAGGCTGAGTACAAGGGGACAGAAGCAGAGATAGAAAAGGACAATTGGAAAAGGCGTCCCTGTCCAAGAAACAGATAGCCAGGCAGACCAGCTCTGAGCCAGCACCCATGTCAGAGGATGACATGGGCGCTGGTTCAGATGACATGGGGATTTGGCTCAGATCTACCACCATCCTCCTCCAAACTCCCATAAAGAGAGCGCCAGAGCAAGACTCATTGCATGGACCATACCCCACTCTATAGCAAAGAGCTGACAGGTCTTCTGGTGATTGGATTATAACAAAATCATTGCCTGAGTTGTATACATTCTTGTGAATGGCAAAAACAATGAAATTACCTTATATTTTGCAAATCATAGTTTGAGATATGCATAGTATAGATATTGATACCATTATTCTTCATGGTATAAATCTGGCTTATGCCAGGTTATAGCACAACATCCTGATGGAGAATGTGCATACAGTAATGTCAAAATACAACATTATTGAGTTATTCAGAAGGGCAATAATCTTAAGCATCCAAAACAGTCCACTTCTTAATAACTCAGAAAACAAACCCAAGATGATTTTTGTAGAGGTCAAACTCCAGCCCTAATTAGATGAAGATGCTGTAGCATGATCTTAAACAGACCTCATTATTGGAGAAGTGTGGCTGAGTGAAAACACTACCACAAATAAATTCCTTCACAACGATGTAATAGAACCAGCAATCCAAACATTAATAAATACTGCAACTGACGTTTATCAGTAAAATATTTCAATGAAAGAACATCCATTTATCTATTCCTAAAGCAACGTACAACTCTTTGACCTTAAGATACACACACACACACAAATTCATTCATTCTTAATTTTGAAGTTGTCCTGTACACAGAGAGTTGATGGAGAAAACCTAAACATGACTAAAAAGATAACCTCATTGGCTTGGTTAAAAGTAAACAAGTTGACCACAAATATTGGACACAAACACAAAAAGTAAAGGCTAAAGGTGTGAAATAGGATCTTACTGAAAGATAAAACTTAACTGGCTTGAAAACCCAGTGCTGTTTCAGTAAACCTGCCTCCAGATGGCAGAGTGGAAAATTAATTCTCCAAAACTTTATATTTAAGCATGCTAATCCTTTGGAACAATTGTAGAACTTTATTTGTCAGGTTGTTTTTTTTGTCAAGATGCAATTGATTAATTTCTTTTTGCTTTGAGTTGCCAGTTTCCTTGCGATCTTTGTAATGGGAAGGGACATTTGTTTATCATTTGTTTAAATATTCTTAGTTTGGGTAATTTTGTTTTAGTTAAATTATAAAAAGTATTATTAAAGTATTTAGTGTCTGGCCAGTATTTATCTGTTTAATTAAGTTTATTTTTTTATTAGTTAGTCGGTTATCCCCCTTGTGTGTCAACAGTGGTGTGATCAGCCACTATTTAAGTTTCCCTCATGTCTTGTTTGTTAGGTCAGTTTGTGCTTGGGTTCTTTATGTTAAAGCATGAATTGAATTCTGATTTTGTTGACCTCTGTTTTGGGCCCAGTTTATCATTTTTTGAACACTTTTTTGGAATAGATTAAGACTTTTTTTGAAAAATTTCAGCAGTTTTCTGGCTGGTTTGTGCAAATCCCTCACAAGCCTTAACCCCTACAGTGCTCCCCGGTGCCGCAGAATGGTAGCCCACCGCTCCTCAAGGGGATTGTTTAAATGCAGAGAGTTAATTTTGTTGCTCTGTACTTGTGATAGTATAATGACAATAAACGCTGGGAAAAAATATTTGTGATAGCAGATCCTGGAATCATTTCCATGTCCATTATCTGGATTACAGTATCTCTGTTGATCCATGCTCCCAATTTAAATTACATTGCTTGTCTTCTCCTTTATCTAATTAGGATTTGCATAAGATATATGAGTTGTTTGGAACCCGGTTAGTTTGTGAAAAGATTATCAGACCTTAGTAAGGTGAATAAGAAGATAATTAATTTAAACCTGCAATAGAAATAGCTTTCATAAATAATGCATCTTGCAGACTGTTTTTGATTATCTGAACTGATTAAAAGACCAATTTAAAAATAAACATTATAGATTACAATAGCTTGATCCTCAGAATGTCTGCATTTCCTAAAATTTGTGCAAATGTCTTGGAGAGAGAGAGTTAGGGGTGTGAAAACGTGCATCTCTTACTCCCCACAACAGGGAATTTCTGTCTCTCCTGCTACAACTAGATGGTCTAACTCATCCTTTTTTTACAAAGACCTTCAACTGCCAGTAGACTACACAATCTGTTAATTTTAATGAGGACAACCTAATGGGTTTGCACATCTTACGGGTCCTTTAGTTTAGGTCTGACAATCCAATGGAGATATAAAGAAACATATAATACATTTCTTGTAGAAGTGTATTCATACTTATTTTATGCACCTCTGATGCAATTGTTATACTGTTACACAGATCAGGGGAAGTGAGACTGATTAACTGAAATAATCTTTTGCTGTTCTGACAGAATTTTCCAGAAACCTGCTAATTTGTATCCTTAAACTAAAACCTTAGCTTTATGGTCAAAAAATTCAAAGGATGTCACTCTACAATAGGTAGGAAATACCTAAATATTGTTTGGTACATATTGGTGATTAATTTTTGACATACTTCATGATAATGGAAAAGCCATAAGTGTAGAAAATATGTGATGAGGGCATGTTTCCAAATTGCCCTTATCATTTATTTTACTGATTCAGAATTGATGAAGTCAGAAACTGATTTGGCAACAATAGCAAAGGCAAAGAAGGTTTTTCTTACTGGTTGCATTATACACTTAAGAAAAATCTCCTGTATTAGTTGTATTTCTGAATTAGGAAGCAGAGTGGAGAAAGGAAAGGATTTGCCCCAAACATCAAGAAATACTCTTTGCATAAAGATTTTCTAAAACCTATGGTACATTTACTCAAACAAAATATCAAGCTTTTGGCCATAACAAAAAAAAAAATTGTTTGGCACTAAACAATACTTCACATTGGCAAAGAACCCCCTCCCAACAAAAAAAAAGAAGAAAAAAAGAAAGCACAAATGTGGAAGCAGAATCATCTCATCATCAAGTAGCACTTCAAATCAGTTTTTATCTCAAAGCTTTAGGTTTCTACATAATAAGGATTTCGTTTTTTAGGATTCCAGGTTATCCAAACCAATAATATAATAACTTGGTTGGAAAGAAATTTAAGTTTTTGAATTGCCCAGCCAAGGCTTCGGAATTTGATAGGATTTTCTGGAGTCATCTAGGGAGGGCTGTGAACAAGATATAGCCTCACAGTTTGACATAGTTGGATAATTTCCACAAGCAAACCTGGGCAGAAATTGCTACTTAATTTTGTAGCTATAAAAAGCTCTTCATAAAACAAAATGGGGTTCGACAAAGTATTGAATTTCCTGTGCGTGTGTGTTTATGTGTGTGTTGGTTTAGGTGGATTAACTGGACATTTTGCCTAACTACACACAACGCCATGAGGACATTTCGAATAAGCCGACAGTGCCGATCTTATCATAATTATTGCGGTGTAAATTTGATTGGAGGTTCTTTGAATGGATGCCAAACCCTAAATTTAAAAAATCAGGCAAGTGTGTGTGTGTTCACATGAGAAATTGTTTGATGTTAGCCATAAACCCCCTTTTCTAGTCTAAAAAGATTCAATCAATAGGGAACACCGTTCAACGATCCACTCAATCCAAGAAATCAAAGCTTTGATGGTTCTTAAATTATATTCACAGTTTGTGTTTATCTGACCTTTCAAAAGGTGTTACAACTCTGGTATTTTAGGAGGGAATTCACAAAAATTCTGACCTTTTCTTAATTTGGAAGTACAATACACAGCTAAGCTGTTAAACAGGCCCTGCATACTACTTGGATGTAAAATAATTGCAATCATGGCTTTTTCAAGCTGCGGCCTACCTTTGTGAAGCAGGAAAAAGACTAATACAAAGTGAATCCAGTGGAACGTTTTATTTATTAACTGGAATGAGTGACAATAGTTGAATAAACTTTTAGCTCCGAAAATGGTATCGGTGCCCTATTTGTTGGTACTCGCTGATAACGATACAGATACCACCGTTTTAGTGCAGTATTGAGGCCCCGCCCGACACAGGTATCGGTATCGGTGCAACACTAGAGATTTATCAAACTAACTTAGCAGACTGAAAATAAATTACCCACAATTATTTGTACTTCTAGCATCACTGGACTGTAAAATCATCCTTATTTGTTAATAAATTGCTTTTTTCTGCTACCAAAAATATAAAAGAATCTGATCTCAACAGAAAGCCATAGCATTCTGAATGACAGATAACATCACCGCAAAGCACTGTAAAATTTACAATTCATATAATAGATTTTTTTTTTTATATTTAGCACTAACTGTGTGAGACACAAAAAAAAGAAAATGTAGATTTTAAATACATTTTTTTAAATGTATACATGTGTTGAAAATAATTATTAAGAAATGTGACATTGTAAATGCTTTAAACATGCCCACTCATAGCCCAAGGAACAACTTTGCCTTCTTAATATTTTTTAATGTCTTGCAAGGGTCCTATTATAATGCTAAATGCAGTGTTTAGATAAAAGTAAATCTTGTTTGCTTGGTCAAATAGCTATTTGAACCCACCCTGTTCCTCAAATCAACATCTGATCCAAGAAGCAGCTGCCTGTGCTCTATATCACCAGAGTTTACTAAATTGAAATATTCTGCACTCTGAAGAACTATACATAAGCAGTATAAAAAACTGCAAATACTCCTGTTACAGAATCAGTTGTACAATTTGGAGTAGTATTGGAGTAACATTATTTCACCCAACGAAAAGCACTATATATGAAGCTACAATTGTCCCATTTAGCAGTTTGCACAAACCCAAGGTGAGTTATATTCACAACTTATATTCACCAAAGACATAAATCTATCCAGATAAACATTTCAGAACAACTGTTTTCCCTTCATGACATCAACTGTCTTGAACTCACAACAGAAGGAGGATCTGAGAACCTTGAACACATTAAGGACATGTTTATCCTTGTCTAGAGTACAGGTGCTGGTCATAAAATTAGAATATCATGAAAAAGTAGATTGATTTCAGTAATTCCATTTAAAAAGTGAAACTTGTATATTATATTCATACATTACATACAAACTCATATATTTCAGATGTTTATTTTGTTTAATTTTGATGATTACAAATGACAACAAATGAAAATCTCAAATTCATCATATCAGAAAATTAGAATATTGTGAAAAGGTTCAAAATTGATGGCCCCTGGTGCCACACTCTAATCAGCTAATTAACTCAAACCACCTGCAAAAGCCTTTAAATGGTCTTTCAGTCTAGTTCTATAGGCTACACAATCATGGGGAAGACTGCTGACTTGACAGTTGTCCAAAAGACGACCATCGACACCTTGCACAAGGAGGGCAAGACACAAAAGGTCATCGCTAAAGAGGCTGGCTGTTCACAGAGCTCAGTGTCCAAGCACATTAATAGAGAGGCGAAGGGAAGGAAAAGATGTGGTCGAAAAAAGTGTACAAGCAAGAGAGATAACCGCACCCTGGAGAGGATTGTGAAACAAAACCCCTTCAAAAATGTGGGGGAGATTCACAAAGAGTGGACTGCAGCTGGAGTGAGTGCTTCAAGAACCACCACACACAGACGTATGAAAGACATGGGTTTCTGCTGTCGCATTCCTTGTGTCAAGCCACTCTTGAACCACAGACAGCGTCAGAAGCGTCTAAAGAGAAACAGGACTGGACTGCTGGTGAGTGGTCCAAAGTCATGTTCTCTGATGAAAGTAAATTTTGCATTTCCTTTGGAAATCAAGGTCCCAGAGTCTGGAGGAAAAGAAGAGAGGCACTTCATCCACGTTGCTTGAAGTCCAGTGTAAAGTTTCCACAGTCAGTGATGGTTTGGGGTGCCATGTCATCTGCTGGTGTTGGTCCATTGTGTTTTCTGAGGTCCAGGGTCAACGCAGCCACATACCAGGAAGTTTTAGAGCACTTCATGCTTCCTGCAGCTGACCAACTTTTTGGAGATGCAGATTTCATTTTCCAACAGGACTTGGCACCTGCACACAGTGCCAAAGCTACCAGTACCTCGTTGAAGGACCATGGTATCCCTGTTCTTAATTGGCCAGCAAACTCTCCTGACCTTAACCCCATAGAAAATCTATGGGGTATTGTGAAGAAGAAGATGCAATACACCAGACCCAACAATTCAGAAGAGCTAAAAGCCACTATTAGAGCAACCTGGGCTATCATAACACCTGAGCAGTGCCACAGACTGATCGACTCCATGCCACGCCGCATTGCTGCAGTAATACAGGCCAAAGGAGGCCCAACTAAATACTGAGTGCTGTACATGCTCATACTTTTCATGTTCATACTTTTCAGTTGGCCAACATTTCTATAAATCCTTTGTTTTTATTGGTCTTCAGTAATATTCTAATTTTCTGATATGATGAATTTGAGATTTTCATTTGTTGTCATTTGTAATCATCAAAATTAAACAAAATAAACATCTGAAATATATGAGTTTGTATGTAATGTATGAATATAATATACAAGTTTCACTTTTTAAATGGAATTACTGAAATCAATCTACTTTTTCATGATATTCTAATTTTATGACCAGCACCTGTATTTTAGTAGGGTAAGACATAAAACAATTTTTTTTTTTTTTTTACAGTTTCCTGTCTGGCAATGTGGCAATAAGAATAATTGTCTTGATGCCAAAAAGAGCCCAACAGATTTTAGTTTCACAAGTGTAGCAATATGGCAATTGCCATATTGCCCCACTTGTTTCATGCATATAAATTGCTTTATTATAAATATGCAGGGAGATTTACAGATTATATTGACACTGCAATGTAAGTAGAACAGAAGAGGAAAAACAGAAAAAAAGGAGAAAAGATGAAAGAAAGAGGAGATAAAAGGGAGATAATGATAATTATGATGATGATATTTATAATTTTTAAAAACAAACGGGAGTGTCTATGACGTCATCCGCAAAGCGGAGTCTGTATGATGTCATCCGTGCGTGCCGGCTACCATTCATTTCTCCTGTCTGCTGAACTTCTGCTAGTTTTACTCACATGCCTGGAAGATGTCTAGTGCTACTACCACAGATGATCACGCTCTGGAGATGGAATTGAATGATTCAGATTAGCTAGCCGAATGAATAGAAGGGGTAGAGCGTAGCCGCCTGTTGCCCGGGCTGCCTGTCACAACTCCGGTCTGGCGCTAGGATGACGTCATACATGCACCGCTTTGTTTTTAAAAGATATAAATATAAAAAATATAACCGCGGATGTCTGGGGGACAGTGATTCGCCTACATGTTATTAAGGCTGGCGTACCATAAAGAATAAATTATGAGCAGTTTAGTTTGTGCCTTACAGTCGTTGCCCATAGGAAGATGTTACTTGGATATAACAAAACCTAATATCTTCAGAACAGCTCCAAATGACACAAAACTCATATGGATGAGTAAAACATGATGTAGTAATGTCAAATCAAGGGGCCAATGTAAAAAAAAACAAAAAAAAACGCTGTTCCCCTTTAAGACCAAAGCTTTTACTTCAATAAGTGAGATCAATTTAATTCAACACAGATGAAATAACTATTCAGCTTTTAAAAGACTCTGTTCCACAGAAAATAACCGTTGTTGTGTCCACATTGAAAAAGCAGAACGTTTAGTCTTCAGTTTAAATCCATTAATGGAATGAGTTAGGTGCATCACAATTGGGGTTATATATATATATATATATATATATATATATATATATATATATATATATATATATATATATATATATATATATATATATATATATATATATATATATATATATATATATATATATATACACATTGCAGACCAAAAGTTTTGACACACCTTCTCATTCAAGGAGTTTTCTTTATTTATTTACATGACTTTGGAAAATTCTAGAATCACACTGTTAGGGGATTAACACAAACCAAATAACTAAATTAAATCAACATTCCAAATAATCTACATTTGTGAAGGTGACTGCCTACAGATAATTATAAGTGAAGTACAAATTATTTTAAAAGTATATCCTGAAATATTAACCAGACACTGCTTCCATCAACTGAAGATGTCCCACAAAGATCCAACTGTACTTGACCAGAGTGCATAATTTCATCAAAATCATCAGCAAATGTGTTGGTACATCATCAGCATCTCCAACCAACGACAGAAACTGCACAGTCGGTGGAGTAAAACAGCAATTTTCCACCACAGCTTCATACCTTATGACTAGATTCACACTGCAGGCCTTAGTGCCCAATTCTGATCTTCTGTATGTAATCTCCTGTGTGAACTGCATTCATACAACTCAAGTGTCCTGCATGCGCTTTAGAGGATGCAATGATGTCACAACCAAGACTAACTGGAGTTCAAGGAGACAGAAGCAGACATACAGAAAGAAGCAGAGATACAAAAGGCAACTGGAAAAGGCAACCTCGTCCAGAAAACACAAAGCCAGGCAGATGAACTCTGAGCCAGCTCCCATGTCAGAGAATAAAGAGAGCACATCCAGCCAGTCACAGTCAGAGAAACAGGACTGCACTGAAAAACAGGCACTGCATGAAAAGTGGGATTTTCGTCAATATACGGCACTGTAGATTGTCGTGGAACTTCAGGTTAGCGGCAGTTTACGGCAATTTGCAGGCTTCGACGAAAACTCCCGTAAATTGTCAGAAATTGACGTGGAATTTCTTAGGCAGTGTTCCCCCCATGCCTCCCCCCCATGGAATTCTAGGGGAGGCTTTAACATGTAAATGAACATGCTGTGAGCTATACAAATGCAAACCAGGGTTGCAGGGGGGGGTTTTACCCCCCCCTGCAACCCTGGGTAAGAAAATCTCTGATACAAAGAGATCAGGTATAGCCTCTTACATTTTAGCTTGAATTGATTTATTTAATTAAAGTATAGAGACCAAAACAGATCTTTAGCTGACAGAGCAATACATTTAGAGCAGTAATTATTGTTTTTTTAATTTGCATTTAAGATAAAAAATAAAATGTTGTCTGTCAATATGCTCAATTCACAATTACTTAAGTGGAAAAGTTTCAAGAAATGATTCTGAGATGATTCACTTTATAACATGGCGCATTATCCTGTTGGAAGTAGCCATCAGAAGATTGGTACACTGTGGTCATAAGGACATAGGTCAGCCTGCTAAATTGGTTTTAAGTGGCCCAAAGTGTGGCAATAAATATCCCCCAAATAGATGGTAGAAATAGATCAGGCTCAGTATAGCCTAATTATAGACTCTTACATTTTAGCTTGAATTGATTTATTTAATTAAAGTACGCTAGATTACTGTGTATGCAAATGTTATGTAAAAAAAATACAAAAAATAATTTACTTCAAAAATTAGTTTTAATCAGAATCAGTTGGCTGTAATGGTTAATTTTTTTTTTTTAGATTTCCACTTTTTTTTTTTTTTGTTATTGAATATATAAGAAAACAATAAAAATCTCAAATAACAAGTCAATAACAAATATTTCAATACAAGAAGAAATATCACAACTCCTGCTTTTGAAAAATAAAATTAAATGCACAGGCTGGAACAAAGTATAAAATAAAATAAAATAAATAAAAATAAATAAAATAATAATAGTAGTTAAAGTAAATTAATCAGTGGGGACTACCAACTGAAATTCTTCAATTAACTCAAACAATTTAATTGCATTTAAATTCTGCATCTTTCTCAGACATCTTTTGAAAAGGGAAAGTTCATTTTTGAGAGCAGAGATTGAGAGTGAGCATTTTGCATAGCGACATTTATGGATATAATACTTTGTTACAATTATTAGAATATTGATTAAAAATTCCAAATTTTTTTTTCTTTAATGGATAAACCGAATTGAATGTTTTGCCAGGAAATAAAATCTAAATTTATTGTTTTAGTTTTTGGGAATATATACAAACTATGCTCTAATTTCTAGATACCGATCTGTTTTTACTATAATTTAATTTGACAAACCGGGTCTTCTCTACATTCTTTTTTCTGTTTGGTGCGATTGCAATAGCGGGTCTTGATCTGGACGGACCGGAGGGGAGCAAAAAATAGCTCAGCTCCGTATTTTGACGGTGAAGGACGGAGAAGACGTACGTGGGCGGTGACGAGCGGAGGATGTGGAACAGCTCTCATTGATTTACATGACAGACAAGTAATACAGATAGTAGGATGGACATTTTATTAGAAATAAATCATACACTGTTCAGAATACGAAACATGGGGCTGATAGTTACATTTGTGTGGGTTCCAGCACATATTGGGGTGGAAGGAAACGAGAGGGCAGATAAAATGGCAAAAAGGGCAATTAAACATTCTATTAGTTTTATAGTTAAAATAAGTAAATCAGAAGGAAAGAGTATTATTAAAGAGAAACTTATGGAAATTTGGCAAAAAAGGTGGGATGAAGATAAAACAGGAAGATGGTTTTATAAAATTCAGAAGATGGTAGGAGAAAGAAGAAATGGAAGAAGAAATAGAAAGGATGAAAGAGTGATAACAAGGTTAAGATTTGGTCATACAGGACTTAATCATACACTTTTTAAAATACAAAAACATAAAACGGGCAAATGTGATTTCTGTGATAAATATGAAACCATAGAACATGTTATATTAGAATGTCATAAATATGAAAAAGAGAGAAGATATATGAGAAGAGAGTTTGAAGACATTAAGGAGAAGGTTAATTTATTAGATATACTGAGGAAAAATTTAGGGAGTAAACACATACAAATAATTATTCGATTTCTAAAGAAAACGAAATTATTCCATAGAATTTAATTATAGTAAGTGTGTTTGTGAGTGAAGGAATGATATACAAAGCTGTGCACAAATATGTTTATATTTTTAAGTGTGAATGTTTGAATGTATGTTTAGAAGAAGTTAGGGTAGAATGTATCAGGATCAATATTTAAACCATCACGAACCACACTCCATACCAGTAAGTGGCGGTAATGCTACTAACAGTTTGTTGCCAACCGCCATAAAACTCGACAAGAAGAAGAAGAAGACAGACAAGTACTCCGTACGTGAGCGGGGCGAAGCGCTGACGGAGTATGTGGAATCTGGGGGTAAAGGAGGACAAATACACGTCCGGCTGGGTGCAGCGCCGGACGCCGGACAGTGCAATGAAAATCCGGACTGTCCGCCCTAAAGCCGGACATCTGGCCACCCTATCTGCAGTCGAGCAACTTTGCGGGATATACGAACTCGAGGAAGAGAAGACGGGTGCACAACGCCACGCTAGCGGTAAATATATGTTCGATTACTGGTAGCTATGCTAAAAGCAGCCTAGCTTAGCTAGGCAAGCTAAAGACAACCTAGCCTAGCTAGGTAAGCTAAAAGCAGCCTAGCCTAAAGCTTTACTAAAGTGTATTTTTTGTGATTCACAGGAAGCATTATGCCGTCTTAACAACTCGGAGACTAATTGCAGGCGCTATGAACCGGCAGGGGTAAGGTTTAAAGAATATGCTTTCATTCTGCGGTAAAAGGACATGGATACGGATGGATACTGACCATAGCTGTACTTTTTTTTTTTCACAGACTACAGTCGCCTCACAATGAGGCGGTGACCTCCTATTTGCTCGGATTTGCACGATGTTGATAAAGACGACATTGTGTGTAAGTGACTTGTTTTAATGTTTTCTCCTTCCTTGTTACTGTGACTTGCGTTTGATTTTTTTTTATTTTTTTATTCATACCACTCTCATTTAATTGTTTTCCAGCTGCCTGTAAGACATATTATGAGACGGTATGCAGGAGCTTCAGATACACGCTGCTAGCTAGCACGCTGCGTGCGGAGGCTGCCAGGCTATCTGCTCGGAGTCGGGCCAGAAGAAAGAGGGTAAGACTTTATTTGGTGACTATTTTTCGGGTGCATTGATAGATGTGTTGTGTCCATATGCAGTGCGCTGATTCATGTTTTTTTTTTTCAGCTGCTGAAGGCGAGGCAGAGTGTGCTGGCAGATGAGGAAGTGGAACTCTGTAAGTCCGCCACCGTCGACCTCATGTCCGACGAAGAAGAAGGCGTCGTTGGCGGTGTCTCTGGATGGATTGTACGGTCGTCGCCATTTCGTAGGCCGGATCTCACTGAACTCTGTGTTAAGCTGCAGTCCCGGTTAGAAGCGATGTCGAAGTACAAGGCCACGCACAGTAGGCGTCTGCACATCGGACCTGCCTCGGAGGGAATGCTGCCTGTTACCTCCAACCCCGAGGAAGCAAACGGACCGTTCACGGAGTTGTAATTTTTAGATACGCATGTGTTTGGATACGCGTTGTATATAGTTGTGTGTGTTTTAATAAAGCTCTTTCTTTGCATAAACAGCTTCCTGGCAAATCTTCATTTCCTGTATAAATTCATTCATGTCCTTGATGGTAGCATAATAATTGTGTAGTAGTGTAGGGTAACATAAATACACAGCATATGAATGAATAAATATATGAATGAATAAATATATGAATATATATATATATGAATGAATAAATATATATATATATATATGAATGTATAAATATATATATATATATAAATAAATATATATATGTAAATATATATATATGCCAACCAATCACGAGCGACTTCACTTGTTTAAAAAGAAGTGGTTCCGTCCAATACTCAGTAAGAAAATTAAAGCCTGGCGTGGCCACGTGTGGTTTTGCTGCCAATCAAGAGCGATTTCATTTGTTTGAGAATAGTGGTTTCAGCCAATACTGAGAAGGTTATTCAAGGCAGACCTGGCCAGCCGCGCGGGTTTGCTGCATTCATATGCTAATTAGGGCCATTAATACAGCTGATCGCTCTCCACCTACGTCACGGTCCGTTTCCGACAATTTGTGGCACGACAAACGCGGACAAGCACGGGTTGCAAATTGTCGGAAACTGACGAAAATCAGGCAGATCTGCGGGAGTTTACGGGGGTTTACGGGGACGAAAATCTCTCTTTTCATGCAGTGAGGCCGATCTTGAACGTCTATAGTATTGATGGCCGCAGCACAGTTCATACTTCTCTCCAGGGTGGTGTCACAGCCAAATAGGAACAGACGAGGCGAAGCTTTGAAATAACAGATTCTGCAGAATGGGAGTGGGAGTCTGTTGCCGTGCGACAGCCTGGCGACCTATACAGTGTATACCCTGCATTTCACCCATGAGATTTGGCACCCTTACAGGTAAGCAAAAGAGAATCAATCTCTCTTTAAAGTCAGAAAGTTACTTTATTCACATTGGCGTATAATATAGGATTTTAAACTGTGTGACATGGGTCACAAGTTTCTTATCTCCTTTCAGTAGTGTAGATTGTTAGAGCTTTTGCGCATTGTTTCTTACAGAACTGGTGCAACTCATTCAGGCCTTACTCACTCACCTCTGGCTACAAATTATATTTAGGACTGAAATCAGGGCTTTTAGACATTGATTTTTATTTATAAATTATTTAATCTTCAAAGGCTGGTTAAATGAGGTACATTTAAATATAAATCCAAACGTACATGCAATATGACAGTCAATCTGAATTCCTAAAAAAATATTTTGCAATCCCCAAAAAATACTACATAAAAGTAAAAAAAAAATTTTTTCTGTCTCTTCACATACATAAAGATATGCCAGCAGACACTATCAGTATTACAAAGATTGATCTGGTAGCTGTGATAGAGGAACCATCGCTCTGGATATTGCTTTCCATGCTCTAAACCTGCTGCTGCAGTTGCACAGACAGATATAAGCCATCTGCAGCAGATCTCAGCCTGGCAACATTCCCCAATCTGACAAATCATCTCATAACTCCTGCCAGATAAGTATACACAACACAATATTACCTTCATCTAAACGTTCTTCCCAGGAGCAACTCTCAATTGAACCAACCTGTCTTGCCATCCAGATCATGTCATACTAATAATGTTACACACTCAAACTGGCTTGCAGGATTACCACCCTCTTTGGAACCTGCAGTCTGTGCTAAAAACACACATGAAAAGAAGATTATGTCAGCATGCATGTATGCAGCATGTTATGCAACACAAATGCACCTCAGTTAAACGCATTTAGGTTTGATTTTATAGATGTGCAGACCTAAATTCTGCACTTCAACACCTCTTCTTTAGTGTCTGAAATGCAAAAGCTTTTGCACTGAGCTTAAAGCAAGGTGATCTGAATAATGTCCAGTTATCAAGCAGAAGAAGATGATTCTTATCAATAAAGAATGACAATTTAATTTAGCAGTAGAAACATGCAGGCATGTGTTTAATGCATTATCTTTTTCTAAATTGTAATAAATAGTGGAGCGTGTCTTGCCAACGCGAAATGCCTCAGGGGAAGAGGACGCAACTGTCAGCTGAGAAAGGGAAAGTCATTTGTTCTAATTCCATATTATCTACTGAGCTGAGCCATTAGGAGCAGCTAAATTGAAATACACCCAAGCGTGGCCAGAGTCAGCAAAAATACCGAAAATAGCCACTTTCAAGACACGTAAATAGAAACAGAAGGTCTATCACAGGAAGAAATATGTATCCAGTTTATCGACATGCAGGACACACGAAGAGGCTGATTCAAAATGTGAGGCACATTAAACTTTAAAAAGGTTACAGGTTTTCTAAAGTATCTGGTGCAATTAATGATTTTGTTTATTATGAGTTGGTTTTTAAGGGAGAAGCTTCTTTGACTCAAACTCACCTAATCTAAAAACGTCAAACTTATATTTCCAATAAATCATGTGAAAAAAATTATTTGTAAAAAAAAAAAAAAAAAAAAACAAGTAAAACTCAAACATGATTTGCTCTGAAATGTTATAAAAGTAAACATTTGGATTTTTTTAAGCTAGATTCTGCAAAGTTGTCATCAGTAATAGTTAACTTATCCCTAGTGGACAAATGTTAAGCCGCTGTAAATTTCTAGAAGAGACCCCTTTAAAGCAGGAGGATTTATTCCTCATGAACTTTGGACATTTGGTACATAGTTTAGAAATTGTGTTTCCATCTGACTCTGAGAATCTCTTAACTGTTTTTTTTTAACTCACCAAAAGATTACATTGACATTGACAAAATACTGTTACACAAAACAGACAAGAAAATACAGAAAATATGTTTTATTTAAATTTTGTAAAACCTTTTCAATACCTGTAAAATGAGCCACGAATAAGGCAATATACCAAGGCAGTAGAATTGCTTCTGTAAGGATGCACATACATGTTATAGTTCTTGCCTGTCAACTAGTTGCTGTTTACGTTCCTCTCTGTCTCCTGCTATGATTGTCAACTCATTCCACCTGCACCAATCAAGCCTGACCTAATCAATATTCACTCCTCGCCCCTATCTCTGAGCCTTTGTAAGCAGGCCTCAAAGTTGTTGACAGTGCCAAATTATCGAAAGCTCTCGGCTAGTAAATATCCAACAATCCTTCTCTGCCTGGTTCTCACCCTGTTTCTGCCTTGCGGTTGCCTTGCTGCTGCTGGACTCTACAAAGCCTTTTGATCTCTGGACATTGACCTTGTAACTGCCTCAAAACCAATGCCTCTTCTACTGTAGATCCCCAGTCTCTAAGCCTGATTCTGTCTCCATGTGTCTGACTCCTCTCTCTGTGTCCAGGCTCCACATTCTTGACTCCTTCTCAGATCCTTCCGCTCAACTTTGTTTTACTGGATCTGGACCTGTATATGTTCCTGGACCATCAAGCCCAGTTACACCCATGGAAATTGGTTAACAATGGTTACAGAGTGAGTCTCTGCATGTCCCTGAGCTTCATTTTCCCCTGTGTGTTGTTAAACTTGCTCTCAAAATGATCCAAACTTATAGTTAGTCAGGCGGACTAAGCCACTCTATGAGACTTTGGTCCAATCCCAAAATGCCCTCTAAGCACTAGCCCTTAATAATCAAGTGTTGAAGTCACAACTGAATGAAAGTGTGGGGATATAAATGAAAATGGGAGAGCCTCTTCCCTCCACCATGGGTCATCACTGTGTTGCCACAGTGACACAGTAATCACCCATGTGCATTGCTTTAGCTCTGTGATGGAGGTTAGACATCAAACACCCCTTCCTAAAAACGTGTGATTTTTTTTTTTTTTTTTTGTTTGGGTGACAGTATTGCAGCTAATCAGCGGAAATTACATTTGAATGCACATGTTTCCTCTTTCACTAGTTCACCGTTACATCCGCTTCCACATCTAGCAAGCCTGCAACTGATGCAGATTCGCTGTCTAAGGGCTGAATGGTCCATTCGCCCTACTCACTAAATGGTTCGGGACAGCCCTTAGAGAGCAAATATAGGGTTGGTGTTTAGGGGCAGGTTTGGGCATTGCAAAGGAGCTTGCATAAAGTCCCTTTCTTCCCCAGGGACTTTGAGAAGGAAGGTGGCTTATTTTCTGATCTTTTGAAACCTTAGGACAGTTCAGCAACTAGCCATATCTCTCCTCTCTAGAGTTATGCTGCCCAGTGCCGCAGTGGGTAGCACTGCTGCCATGCAGCAAGAAGGTTCTGGGTTCCATTCCTGGCCCGCGGTCTCTCTGCATGGAGTTTGCATGTTCTCCCTGAGCATGCATGGTTTCTCTCCGAGTACTCCGGCTTCCTCCCACAGTCCAAAAACATGACTGTTTTTGGACTCTAAATTTTCCTTAGGTGTGAGTGAATGGTTGTATGTCCTGTTTCTCTCTGTGTTGCCCTGCGATGGGCTGGCAACCTGTCCAGGGTGAACCCTGCCTCTCGCCCGATGACTGTTGGAGATAGGCACCTGCTCATGCGGAAGGATGTTGCAGGCAGCAGACCGCACTCCATGGTGTCTCCAAACTCTGTCACATGTGCTTAGTATGAACCTGCTTCCTTCAATAAAGAGCACAGGGCATCAGTAGCAAATTTGACAATCCTGGTGTTCTCTGGAAATGCCAAGCGTCCTACAAGGTTTTGAGCGGTTAGCACAACCTCCATCTGTAGACGTTGGGCCCTCATACCATCCTCATGGAGTCGGTTTCTAACCGTTTGTACAGACACATGCACAATTCTGGCCAGATGGAGGTGAATTTGCAGGGTTTTGGCAGTGGTCCTCCTGTTCCTCCTTGCATAAAGGCAGAGGGAGCGGTCCTGCTGCAGGGTTGCTCCCCTCCTAAAGCCCAGGTAACACTTGCATCTGTATTTATAGTCTCCAATCCATTTTTTTTTTCCATGTCAACACTGACTGTGCATACAGAGGCTCCAACTAGGCGGGGTAAGCAGAAATATGCAATTGTTTTCACTTCTGTCTCTGTGCCACACACATTAAAACAATTTCCCACATTTGACTGAGACAGAATAGAAAAAGTTATCAAAATAAATAAGACACTATCACAGCTATAAAGCAAAGACCCACTTAATGAGTCTGTGCAGCATCACAAACCAGAACAAATAGAGAATGTTCATATGCCTATATTAAAAACATAATGAGAACTAATATAAAAAAAAATAAAAAAAAACCCGCTGTAATAAAGGCTGTGGGATGGTGTATTTTTTTGAGAGAGTTTTTTCCTTTTCTCTTTTTTATAAATGGGAAGAGTGATACACTAACCTGCACTGTCTGCCCCTTGTTATTTATTTTTTTCTTTTTTTGTGAGGAATGGGATTTAAGAAAACACAGCAATTCCAGTGCTTAACAGTAGCGAGTGTCTTAGCTTTTAAATAGCTGTTTGTATGAAATAATTCTTTGATTTTTACAGTAAGTGATCTATTCCTGTGCCACATTGTTACACTGCTATAGAAGGCTCTTTAAATAATGGTTCATCCCTCATTTGTATTCTGAATATTTGTGCAGGTTTACAGTGCATGAAGACAGTTTAACAGCATAAAGCACATTATCTATCTCAGTTTCCTTGCTAACAATTCCTATAATCACTTGCTTAATTTGCTGTTTTAAACAACAAACATTTTTGTGAATGCTGTGAATACTTTACAATCCAAACCTCCGGCTCTTAAATCTACACCTGCAGCACCATAATAAGCAGCAAGGCAATTTTTAAAGCAGAATTTCCACTTCTCATTGATCTTGAACAAGCAATAATGTTTAGGATCTAGGTTTGGCATGATAAATATGGACACAGTGTGAAATATTATCTGCAAACCAATACCAGATCTTTGTAAAAAGTTCATCTATTCCAACTTTGTGACATGTTATATAAAATGTAGATGAAAAGTAAGCATGTTGTAATGTATTGCAAAATCAAGTTGTTATTAGTTGTTGAGGCTTTGTTTTTTCTAAAAAAGATTTAGTTTCTAGTAATATTCTATTGGAGTTTTTAATATTAAACCAACTCTGTTGTTTAAATCATGGCCTTTACAGTATTTTTATTGGTTATTGATTTCAATTAGCCCACATCTAGCACTTTGAAGCAAGAACAACGCTAGAAATAATTTAAGGATGCCAGGGCCAATACCTACGACAGTGGACACAGAAAGAGCTTGTGCTAACCAGATTCTTGCACAGTTTAGTACTGGAATCAATTTGGAGGTTTGGAAGCTTCCATAGACTAAATTCAATCAGGAACACTCGAGGGAAAGCATGTGAGCAAGCAAGTGTTAAAAGAGGAGGCCAACAAAGGAGCAGGTTTCAGATATAAAAATACAAGTACTTAATTGATTTTAAGAATAAATTATATTGAATCAACATAGCTTAAAGTAAACCATTCTGCCATGCAGCAATTTCATCAGTCTATTGGAAAACAAAGTAAATATTGACATCAGATGGAAGGTTGTTTTTTGCAGCTATAGGTTGCAGCAGTGGAAGCTGACACAAAATTCCTATTTTTGGATACCTAAACTTAAACTCGCATTTTTTTTTTTTTTTAGCAAAACAGCTAACACAACATTATTACACTATTTATGATTGTCAAAATATATTTTATTAATATAGCCTTTTATAGTGAGTCAGTTCAGAAAACTGGTTACTGTCCATCGTAACCAGGTAGGCACCACAGTGATACTGCTTAGTGTCAGAGCATCAAGTACTGTAGAATAAACTGCAAGCCTTGGCGTATTTTTCTGAAACCAATGGATAGATAAAAAAGGATTCAGAAAAGAAAAAAGGGAATTAAAATACTTCTACTTCGAGGCTTCAACTGTTGTTAGCCAAATACACTGCTTTGTAATGTGTAATTTATTCCTGCATTACAGATCAAACCGCTACACACATATCTGTGTTTGAGCCTGCCAAATATTTCAGCTCTGACAGCAAACAGTAAAACTTAGGTAAGAGCTTTTGATCAAAAAGACATTGAAAAGGAAAAGTATAAAATAAGTTGCAGAAGTTAAAAAAAGCAATAAAAAAAAACAGTGTAAAAGATGTATCCATAGTAACATGCTGCTCGTTACATACACAAACACAGATAAACACCTCTCAGGCAGGAAGACGATCAATGGTAGTTTTCACAGGCTCAATCAATAGATGAGCAAGTTAGATAAGGAGGGCATTGGACCTAAACTTATTGAGAAAAAGAGTTCTCCATGTGAGATTATTTCAGTATCAGGAGTAGAAACTTATAGACTCCATCATCCTGAAGTTAAAGCCTCTTTACCTTTTCTTATTTTACCATATTCTAACTTTATTTTTTACAAACTAACAGTCTGATCACATATTTAAAAAGTATAATAGACTTCTAAGCAATAACATTGATGACATCTGGGGATTGATAAAACAATTCATACAAGCAAGTGTGTTGTTTCAAAAGTTTTTATCCATTCATAAATTGACAAAATTTTGTTTAAGACGCATATTTTTATTGCAGTTTATCATACTTTGACCACTAACTTTAGGTTACCTCATTGGAGGAAACATTATCCCCCCATGTCCCAGAGGAACATGTAGTACACCATAGCTCTAATGAGCTTTATCTGGGAGTCTCAAAATCCCTCCAACAACAGATTTTGGATCAATGAAGATGTTGCATTGCTATTCTCACAGCATGTTAATGTCTTTGCTAGAGCCAGGTTTTGACATCTCATAAGAAAGTTCAAGTAGCGCTTACTGTAGATGCAGTACAGTGGGAGATGGACACAAAGCGGCTGGTAAAATGCTTTCAATCGTTTAGCTCCTTTCTACTTCTGTTAATAGCCCTGCAAAATCAATAACTAATGATTCCAGACAGATGCCTGCGGTAAGACTTGAACGGTTTGCAATTTGATAAATTAAAATATTAATACTGTTTTGATTTCCCAGAAAGTAAATTAAGCTGCAGACATGTTATAGACTCTTGAGTTGGATGCTATTGCCTATTCTTTTCTGTTCCTTCTTAACATGCCTGGTTTTGTGGTAAATTGCAGTGTTTACGTTCTCTAACTGTGTCTGAGGCTCCTTTTTTTATCCTAATGACTATGTACCATTTCATACTTTTGCAGTTTAGCTAGTGTAAAGCAATTATTTTCAAGGAGGGGCCTTTTAAGTCATTATTATTCTTCAACACCTTGAAAACTGATAATGCAGTCACTTTATAGTCTACTAATTGTCAACTGTAAGAAAATTAGGTTATGCAACTTTAGAAAACACATTACCTTCTTGTCACATGTTTCAGGTGATCACAGTTAGTCTGATATGAGACAGAAATAACAACATTAAATAAAAAATCCAGTTTCAAAATATCCTTTACCAAAAAAAAGCTAACAGCAACCATGGCCCATTGTGAGAAAGTCATATCATCACTTTGTTAAATAACACTGAGTTCAATTCACTAGATACAAACAGAATCTTTCCTAAGCAAGAACAACTTGCAATGAAATTGTTTGATGGTTTAGAATATGAAGACCTTTAGAAAAAGAAATATATACGGTATTTAAGAAGAGACCAGGCAAGGTCATTTGTATCTATCAGTACGGAGCTTCACTTCATATACACATTAACAATAATTTCATTTAATTTCATCTTCAAAACCACCAAGTTGTTCTATACTGGTAACCCTGTTCCTTTCCCCAGTGTTTCCAGTTTCAATCAGTTCCTGAAACTCCATTTTACTTTTATATAAATTATTTGAATGTTAACTTAGGTCACGTCAACTAAATATTCTTTGCTTGATTCTATCCAAGGAAATACAGGCCTTGTGATAGTCTGTTTCTTTAAGAGCTTGAAAACTCTCTGTTATAGATGAAACTATAAATTCTGCTCTTTGTCAGAAAAATCCTAAAGGGGAATATAAACCATCTTTTTGTGGCCTTAAGCTCAGGTGCTCTTGGGTTTTCCAGAAATTAGGTGAAAATAACTGAAAAAAAATAGTGCAGGATGCTCAAAAACTCCACTGTGACTGACCAGGACTGATTTAGCATAGAATATGGTTCATAATTCCTCCAGAGATTAAAAGAACAATTGCAGGTTATCAGACATATTTAGAATCATTTTCACTGCCAGGTGGTTGCACAACCATTTAATGGATTTATGAGCAACCAGTTGTTGCTCAAGAGCAACCTAGGCCATATTACTTTTGGTGATTTTGTCTCTTATGAATCGTAAATTTTGAACATTTTTGTATTTACGTGTTATATTTGAATGACAAAAACCTTTTTTTTAAGATCCAAAGCAGTTTGGAGGAGATTAGAAAAATGAAAAAAGTACCAATTAGTGGATAATTAAAGAAGCAAACTGAACCTAAGCCAAAACATGTACATTCGTCAACCTGTTATGCACTACAGTACCCTATGCTATAATATTTAAATAATCTTATATGTGTTTGTCATATATGCAGGTAATTTATGTTCCTTTTTTGCTCAAGTCTTAAATACTTGGAATTCTCATCTCACTCCTTTTTGTATATCCTACATCTGGGGAATCCACTGACAATAAAAGGCCCCCAAAAATCATGAACGACACTCTTCACATAGTGCAGAATGGTTTTTTGTTTTTTTCAAGCCATAGGCTTGAAGAATGGAATGACAGCTCTACCTTCTCTATGAAAACGCTGGTTTAATACATGTAGTTCCACAAATTTGTCAAGACTTTTTTAATGAGAAAGGCTACAATCATGCTTCAAATAGTGAGACCAAATGTTTGTAAAGCAAGTTACACCTAAAATAAGTGAAGGCAACATTTAATCCATTAATCACATTTTGAAAAAATATATAAATAGTGCCACAGAAAGTAAGAGAGACATGCAGTAATTATGAAAGAACAAAACAAATTTCACAATCTCTCCCATCTATACAATAAGTGATTGTATATTACCAGTTATGACACAGATTGTAGTATATAAAAAATGCAAAGTCCCTTAGAAATGTCTTCAACAACTTCAATATGGCTATGCAATTAGAACTGGTTTATAATGACCAAGACAAAGCTCCCTGGAAATCTCTGTAAAAATGAATAAATGGATGTTGCCTGGAGCTATGACTGCCATTCAGCAGTCCTGATCATAATATTATAGCTGCATGATCTTTACATTATTTGCTTAGCAGAGAACTTTCTGGAGAGTTGAGGGAAACTCTCAAAAGGTTTAGATTGAAGAGAGATGTGATAAACATATGTATTGAATCCTGTTTTGTTCAAGTTTAAATTCATGTGGGTTTTATTTTGGAGAAAAGAATGAAAATGCTTTCTACAAGAACAGAAATACATTTTAGAGGATGAATAACTAATGTGAAAGGACTGGAAACATTAACAATCTGTTATAATTACTGCTGGGATGTGACTTAAAACATTAAACTAATTAACCTAAAGTTTTTGCAATACTTAATGAGTTTTAAAATTTTCAAAATCTAATATGAAAAATCAAAGTTTTTAATTTCCAACTAATTTTGATAATTGAGTGAGTGAATGAATTAAACAAGTGTGCATTAGGATGATATTTAGCAATTTGTACCCTGATTTACTTTAAGTGCATGTGGCTTCTGTTGTGTATTTCATGTGACCACTCAGATCTAGATGTAGTCAAATTAGGAATTTCTTAGAGTAGTAGTATCAAACTTTGTTTTATATCAGTCTACTTCGGCATTGTTATGTATTTAAAAGGTGCCGGTTACAGCTAAAAAAAAAAATTAAACCTTTGAGTTTATGATTTAAATTTCAAAAGAGGCCACTGCTATGGTAATATAACGTTACTTCCATTTATTTTTCTCTTTCAGCTACTCTATACACTTTTAAAAAATATATTCAGCTCCTTTATGACATAATAGACTTTTGCTGGCTGCTGGAGTTCATGTAAATTACTGTATGGAGACAGATTTGACCCAGTCGTGAGTTTAACATTCTCATTGTTTTGTTTCTGCTACAGTTTTATCTTTGAGTTTTCTTTGGTTTTACTTCTGTGTTGTGTTATTCTAGTTATTTCTTATTTTATTTGAGTTCTTAGGTATTTCTTGTTTGCCCTCTGTCTCCCTCTTGTGTCAGTCTCCTATTCCCTAGCTCCCTTCTAGACTCCTCTGTTCACACCTGATCCCAATCTGCTGTTAAGCCTGGTCTCTGTTTCTCTTTCCCATATATGCACCTCCTACTCATTCACTGCGGCTGGTTTGTCCTAATTTCTTTGCCCCCTTGTTGTTATTATTCCTGGTTATCAGTATTTTTGAAATGTTGTCGATTTTTGCTTGTGTTGCCCTTTTTGGTTAATGAAATCTTGCAAGAAACCACCTCAGCTTCAGTCTCTGTATTGGGGCCTTTAAACCTCCACTCAGTCTGACAAACATGTCCAGGAGCAAAGAAAACAATAGTTTACACTTCCTGCTTTTCTGCATTTTGAAACAATTTTTGAAAAAAAAAAAATTAAATGCATGCTGCCATTAAGCTATTTAGCATTATTTTATCATAAATGGCACTATCCCCCTTTTGTTACAAACAAAACAAACAACAGGTTTGCAGCACTGGCTCAAAGTTCTTTAGTTATGGGTCCATGAGGCGTCATGAAGCGTATTGGTATTGTGTCGATACTGTGTCGCTGAAAACTGACACCTGCTGGACATTGAAAAACACTACAGGCAGACTGACAGACTAAGCTGACACTGATTTGATGACTTATAATATTAAATCTTATTTAAAACTATTGTTTGCTTTAATGTAATATTTCATATTTTTGTTTAAATTGAAAATATCGTTGATATTTTCAGATAGATTTTTTTAGACAATCCATACATTTGGACAAAATGAGTTTAAATTTGCTTGCTGAGAGTGAAAGCCTATGCTTTTATAAGCATTTGGGTTACATTGGTGCTTTTTTGCTGACAGGCTTAACAGGCTAAAAAATGGGGGAGAGATCTAAATCTAAGAGTGATCTAAATATGTAGGAAAATATTTAAGGAGCATGAAATGCTTTACATTTTATGTATAAACAATGCTTTTTATGGATTCTGAGTCATTTTCTCTCTCTGGAAAAGCCAAGACCACATTGGTGCTGCAGTGGCATAGGGGTTAAGAGAGCTACAGTACTCATGTACAAAGGCCTCAGTCCTTTAGGTGTCTGTCACTGAAAGTCCCAGCCTGTTGACCTTTACTGCATGTCTTCCCCCTTCTGTCTTAATTCCATTTCCTGTCAGACTACTTTCACAAATAATAAAAAGTAAAGGCCAGTAGTATCCCCAAAAAATCCTCCAATAAAGTCAAGTCCACGTTATTGACTGTGTGGTAATATTGGTCTGGGCCGTGTTGTCAGTCAGATGAGCTAGATGGACTTGAAGGTATAGGTAGAGGTTATAGAAGCAAATGTCTGCAAAAAAATATCAAAGACAGAAGTAATTGAAAGAAACCTAATGTAAGGATGTTAAGATTTTTTTTACATTGTTTTAATCCAGTGTTTTATTTTCATTACACTGTCACAAGTACAGAGCAACAAAATCAACTCTCTGCATTTAACCCATCCCCTTGTGGAGCAGTGGGCTTTGATTGTGTGGCACCCGTGGAGCAAAGCTGGGTTAAGGCTTAGGGACCCAAGGAGCAGTTGGGAGTGGGGCTTGAACTCCGAACCTCAGGATTCCAAATGCAATGCTCTAACCACTAGGCCACCACTCCCCAAAGAGTGGTATCCTAGAGCCAGTGAGCCAGTGTTAGGACTGCCTGAAAGTCCAAATGACAGATATACAACAATGTCCTGTTTTTCACTCAATCCCTTTATTGTTGGAAAAATATATCTGAATAGTCCAAATCTGATCCTTGCTATCGGATTAGTTCAAATTAGTGCAATGTAACACATAAAAAAGGGAGCCACAGCCAAAACTCAATAACCAGCATCAGTTTTATTTATTACATGCCATTTTGTAGGTTTCATCTCATAACAAGGTGCAAAATTAGGTTTTTTACGTTGCCTCTATAAAATCTGCTCTATAGTTAGGCAATATTGCTCTGTTGATTGGATCTGAGTTTTAGTCTTATAATAGAGGTTTAGAACATGTGCAAACTGCCAATATCCTCTGTCTTATTCGATTGACTGACATAAGAAATAAAACAAAATTTTGGTTTATATCTTTTGTAACTGTGGAATTGGGGCTGACATCTGTGGTACACTCCCTTGTTTTAGTGTGTGGTCCGCCGTTTTTAGAATGAAGTGGATTTCTTATAGCCAGCATATTATGAGTCTAAAAAATGCACGATAACTGCTGTATGGATTTAATCATGTAATCTGATCGATACATGATAAAATGTTTAGAAGATTTATTATGGGGAGACCAGGGAGGTAAAAGTCATGATTTTAGTTTTTCCTTTTCAGTTAGGATAATTTCCATGCTATTAACATGACATTTTTCTCAGGAGCATGCATCTATAATGAAATGCCTTTCCATTTAAGCCTTACAAGATGAACTGTCATTTTTAATCTACTCAGCACAAAAGTTCACCGACTACATGACCATTATCATGCATCTCACAATGACAATTAAATTCTAGTGGTCAAAGTTCCATCCAAAAAAATAAATAAATAAAGAGTTAAAGCCTGATACTATGAATTCATTCTAGTCAGACATTTCTTGAGTGCAGCATCCTAGACGGCAGCAGCATTAAGAATGACAAGGTTCTGACCTTGTCTCTGTAAATACTGTCACTATGAATAATATTTTCTGAGATCTGACAATTATACAATGAGAAAATGGCTCCAGAAGCAAAGATAGATTCATATAGTGGGAACATTTTTACCATTGCTTAAGATATGGCCTAGGTTTAGAAATTATTTATATATAAAAGAAAAACTAACAGTTTGAACTTGTTTGAGATAATCAAGCATCTCAACAGTACAGCTGGATTTTTTTTAACAATTGAGTATAAACTTTGACTCCTTTTTGTTGTAGATGAGAAAGAAAAGAAAAGCTCTCTTTGAACCAAATTACCCAATTTTCCCCACATTAGTCACACTTTTGGATGAAACTTAGGGGACAATGGTTTAATGCTGCTTGTGCGTCTGGTTGTGATTGAAGCAGCACCTTTTTAATACAGGTCAGGCTGAAAGGGCAGATGGAACCTGGGTGATGTATTATGCATGGATAGAAAAAAAAAGCATGCTCTCACTGCAAAAACAATCTAGAAATAAGTAAAAATTCCTTAAATCCAGTGTATTTTACCTTAATTTTAGTAGGTAAATAGAATGATTTGCCAATGGAATGAGCATTTTTACTCTTAAAATAAGATAATTAGATAAAATGCTCTTGAAATAAGACAATGCAGTTGCTTTTTCTTATTTTAAATGTAAATAGTCTTGTTCCATTGGCAAAGTGTCTCACTTACCTCCTCAATTCAAGAACAAATGCACTTAGTTTAGGAACAAATTACTTATTTAGATTTCAATTTGTTGCAGTGCTGGTTGGCCATCTGAGGCGGCAGGAGGAGAAAGAGGCAGACTGACCCATTCAGACCCATCCTACAATTACTCCCTCTGCATCACCTCCTCCTCAGCATTTTGAGAACGCACCCTCCTCTGTTTGCTTCTCTGTGACCCTGGGCATACATCCAGAACTATTGGAGGACATATGATCAAGTCAGCAGTTGCTGCTGAAATATCAATTCAGTCTCCTCTTTTAACTGCATTTACATCAACATAACCAAAAACGTGTTATAAAAAAAAAAGGATTTTTCTTTTAAAAAATCTATTACAAAAAACCTTATCTTTTTTTTTTTTTACAGAATATTTCTCTATTGTAAATTAAATCGCCAGTGGAATCGTTAAAACTCTCTTACCTAAATGGCTCTGATAAATATAAAGATTCGTAAAAACAAATTACGAAAAATTCCTTCAGATAGATAAAGTAGTTTTTATATTTATATTTCTTACAGTGTATGTCTCTACCAGTATTGCATTTCTAAAGAAAGTTAAGGTTAACATCAGTTTTCAAGGGCTTGCAAATGATTTTCAATTGGACTTTTGTCTGAACATGGAATGGGCCACGTTAATATTGAACTTGCATTGAGCTAACATGTTCCACAGTAGCTTGTATGCTGAAGGTTATTATGCTAATAGAAGGTGAACATCATCCCCACTCTTAATCGCTCTTTTAGTATTACCCTATATTTAGCTCTATTCATCTTCTCTTTTGACTCCGATAAGCTTTTCTGTCGCTGCTGAAGAAAAGCATGCCCACAGAATGCTGCTACCACAACCTTCACGGTGTGGATAAAGATTATAGTGTTATATGCGTTTAGTTTTCTTCTATACTAAGTGTTGTGCATGTACTGTAGGCCAAGAGGAGAATTCTTTCACCCATTTGTCTCTAAATATATATAAATATAAAATACATCACTGGAACAGTTTTTTTTTTTTTTTTTTTTATTCCAATGGTTATCGATTTTGTGTTGCCATTGTTTTCAAGCCTAACAATTTTGGTGAAAAAGTATCTGTCACAAACAACAGATACTCGTCTTCTTTAATCTACTGTTTTTCTCTAAGCTTGACAGCCGTGTCTGCAGCGCTCCACTGATGATTAAAGTGAAGTGGGGGTTTCAGGGGGTCAGACAGATCTTGTTTATCACTGTCTCTTCTTAGTCACTCTCAAAGTCACCTTAAATGGTCTCCTAACTGTGTTTGCACTCCCCCTATATGCCTATACCATATCCCTCTTTCCCCCTTGGAGCTCACCATTCCCCCGCCTGTGATGACTGACAGCTCCACTAATGCAGTAACAGCTGAGTACAGCGTGGGGAGGAGTATTAGAGGGAGGGTCGGTAGACAAAGCTCAGCAACCCATCTCCTCCTAGCTTGACTGCAGGATACACACCAGATGGGCCTTTGGTGTAGAAGGAGGATCCACGTGAAGCAGCTCTGCAGTGAGCCACGTCCAGATGGACAATAGCAGTAAATAAACCTCTATGGCATGGTCATGAGGCTTCAGCTCAAGATGGAGAGATTGATTCAAAGGATTTTAAATGTTTTGTCAATTATCCACTTTAGTCAGTTTCTTACCCTCTGATTCTGAGCCTCAGTCATGGGCAATAGAAAACAGGAATAGAGAAAAAGATACAGTTACTACACTTATGAAGACCATTAAAACCGTAAAGACAAAAGTCCTTCTACAATTGCAAGAAATCTATGACAATTCTCTCTACTAAACACAGCAAAT
The DNA here is from genome assembly GCF_016077235.1 of Cyprinodon tularosa. Lineage (NCBI taxonomy): Eukaryota > Metazoa > Chordata > Actinopteri > Cyprinodontiformes > Cyprinodontidae > Cyprinodon > Cyprinodon tularosa. The sequence continues at coordinate 1,817,191 of NW_024039307.1, read as the reverse complement.
AGTCATTTTACCATAAGGGACGCACAAAGACGAAGGGATGCATAAAAGTAAAAGATTACTTTTTTACTTTTTTTTTACTTTATACCTTTTTCTGCCACTGATGCAGTACCTACTATGAAGCACTTTGGTCAGCTGGATTGTTCATGTGAAATATAAATTAATTTGAATCGAAATAAACTGAAATTGATTAAAATAAACAATATGCCGATAAATTTGTTTATTCTGACCGGATGATTAACATTTTGAAACATTTTGTTTTATAAAACCGAAATCCCTTAAATATTTCTTAAATTATTCAATTGAACTAATATCGTGTATGTCAGAGTTAGACATACAAGACTGAACAAAAATGTGCTGAATAAAATTTTTTTAACACATTTAAAAGGTCAGAAGTTCTGCATAACTCAACTCTTCAATATGTGAACATAAAACTATAAACACATTTCCTAATAATGCTCCAAACTGAGTTCATCAGCTACTTTTTTACTAGTTCAATGTATCATACCAGGCTATGTTAGATTAACAAAATACAACTACGGGGCTTTTTGCATTTTTTTGTTAAGTTTTTTTTAATCCTGTAAATCTGATATATGACACAAACTGCTTTAATAGGCGACACCTTTATTCACAGTTAAATTCACAATATTAATCACGAATCATCCATCCAGCCAGCCACTGTCTGTGCTTGCTCATCCATGCTGTTTTTCGGTGGAGCTGGTGTGGTTACCAAGACAGGATTACACAGGACAAACAACCATACACACACTCCCACCTAAGGCCAGTTTAAGAGACTAATTAACCGACAATAAATCATTAAAATGTATTTCCTTTATTCTTTTACCATCATTAGTGTATGTTTTACTATATCAGCATAGCCTATATAGAACAGTCTTAGCTGTACCAACTTTGTATATTCCTGGCAGTCTCCTCATTAAGACATCAGCTACTTAATATTCCATGGAGCCTTTTGATTTGATGAAACCAAAAAGGCATGAATGCAAACTGATACTGGCTGGTGGCATAAAGGCGGCATGAGAAGAATGATGGCCAGAGGAGAAAGACTGCTGGCAGAATACTTGTGAGAATAAATTAACAGAAGCCCCGGCTACCTGTCTTTTATAGGAAGAATGAAAGCATAAGCGTGATAAGGGGGAAACAGGAAGGAGCATTCAGGGTCACTCCGCAGTCTCTGCATGTCTTCTGACTGATGTTAATTTTCAATTGACTTTGACACCTAAACACAGATTTGAAGTTTAATTCATAGTAGATACAGAGAGTTTAGGAATGATTAATGCTAATTTCATTCAAATCTGTTTAATAAACATATATTATTGTGTTTAATTAGCAGGTCAACACAGTTTACATGACATCAAATATGTTGTGACGGGTGCAGGAGATTGACTTTAAAAATCAGTTTGAAATGAAGAAGAAATGACCGTGCAACTAATTAGCATGGCAAATTCATGCATATTAAAAACCAAGTGTCACAATCACATATTGCCACTTAAAGTTGATGAATCCTCCCTCCAACTAATTGGAACTCTCAGGAATCTGGAGTCTCATCACCTCCTTTTTGCCCCACATCTTAGCAAAGTTTATATAAACTAATCAGCCAACAAGCATGAAACAAAAGGAGAAAACCGAGGAAACACAATAAAGAAATCCCATTTTATCCTTTCACACAATAATTGTGATTCAGCTAATTGCCTTATCAGTGCAAAGGAAGTCACACCAATATCCAGAAAGGCTTGCTCCCTCTCAGCTTCTTACCTGCACAATGCATGTATCAGAAGTTCATTTTCAAGGAAAATAGGACCAATTTGATAGTTAAGAGATTTGCTAAAGGAGTGACTTAAACAGCAGACATGTCTATCGAAAATAATAAATTGCCAACTAGAGGCATTATAAGTTTGTTGTTTTTAATCAGTTTACAAAATATATCCATCCTATTTGAGACACATTATAAAAAGCAATTTTTTCTCCTTTGAACATCTTATTGATTTTCATTCTTTAGAAATGTTGTTTCACAATTAGTTTTAACTAAGAAAAGTTGTAGTTGAATGTCATGAAAATAGAGTAAAAATAGTAGAGTAAGAATTAGTGGTACGAATCAAGAGGAAACTGCAAACTACTTATAGTATGAATGGTGAACTTTTTGAGGAATGTTACATATAAAGGATCTTTACTGACAGCATAAGGTCAGCAAGCGCTAAGGATGTCTTTCTTAAAAACATTTGGCAGTTTTTGTACGATTGGAAGAAATGTATGGGAGCACAGAAAGACAGTGCATAGTAAAAGTATTTCATATGTATATTTAGGAGATTGTATGTTATAGACCATAATAACGAAGTGCAAAGAGTGGGTTAGAGTAGCCAAATAAGTATAAAAGCACTATTTCAAACATTTACTCAATGGACATGGGGGGGAAATGGATGAAAAGTGGGTAGTTGTTTGTAATGCTTTTTTTTTTTAGGCATGATGTAATCATTGAAAAGGGGGCGTACTTCGGTACTTTAGCATAAAATAACAGATGAATGAAAATCAATAAAATTTTTGCAAAATCAATTAAGCCACAAATTTTTATATTTTTAAAACTAATCTTAAAACAAACACCTATAGTAAGCAATGCATTCACTTTTTAAATCCTTTGCTTTTATTCTAAATACACTGGACATACCTTTGGTAATTTTAGAGTGAAAGTAAGATATAATATACAGTATAAAAATCGATTTCATATAAAACCTGAAAAACATGCCGAGAACTAGTATGCAGTCTACTTTTACTCAAATCCTCCTTAATAAAATCTAAGCAACTAGTTATGGGGTTTATCTACCCAGTGAGTAGATTACACCTTTGTGCAATTCAGACTCAGTTTAAAAAGACCTGTTCTAAGTACAGTACAAAGAGAGAGTTTGTCACAAACAGCACCTTTAATAGCTAGGAACACAGCATACAGGACAGATTTCCAGTTGAGGAGAAGTTTAAAGCAGGGTTAGAGTATTACACCACTGCTTGCCTAATAGGACCATAAAAGAACTGGCTTAAACTGAGAAGCACCTGGGTCATCTATTGTAGCTTCGGAAGAGAGTCACAAGTTGGTGGGGAATTCTGACAGGACAGCTATTAGTCAGGTAATCCCCAAGAAAACCAGCTAGAGGTTACAAAAAATGAAACAAGGCATGGCAACAAAACATAAGCTTAAGTAGAAGAATAGTCTACTGTATATAATTAATACACTTCCCTTGATGGGCCCTTGTCGGGTCCTTGGTTGGTATTTGGCTTGTCATTTCTTTTTTAAACATTAACCTTTGTACTAAAATATTCTTTCTGTCATGATTTGTGGACATTAAGATCTAAATTGAAGCGTTATCTCCTAGTCAGACCCTGTAATTCAGTGAAAGGGTGGAGTCAGAGTAAATTATGCACTCCCAATGGGAAGGAGGGGTCACTCCAGTTGCTGTAGGTTGGAGGGGATTTTGCTGGGAGTTGCAGGGAAGTGGGCTGCCATTCGACTGGCGTTTGACTGGGAGGGACCATTTTGAATGGCTGCTACTGTATAATTCACTGACCCAAATCTACTTTATAATCCAGACTTGAAATTGCTGCTCAAGGATGGTTACCATCCAATCTGACTGAGGTTAAACTATTTTGCAAAATATTGACCCGAGCATAAATGCATGCCAAACATTTGGGATTTTTTATTTGCAAAAGCCTATATCTATGTTCCAGTCTCATTAAACTTCAAAACGCTGCGGTGGTGAGGTTACTGACTAGTACAAACAGAGGGGCTGATATTACGCTGATTGTAAAAGCTCTTTTTTGGCTCCCAGTCTCTTTTTGGTCCCAGTTTAAAATCCCGGTGCTGACCTTCACAGCCTTTCGCAGTCAGGCTCCCTCCTACATTATTTCTTGTGTCTTTATACCAACTCTCAGAGGCTGAGGTCTCAGGACCTGAACCTGCTCATGGTCCCTCATACTCCTTAGTGGACCAGGGGGAGATCGCTCCTTTCAGGCGGTCGAGCCGGCGCTCTGGAACGATTTTCCGCTTTTCTTGCACTGACTTGATTCTGTTGATGTTTTTAAGAGGGAACCTATTTGTTTAAGAAAGCATTTCAGTTCTAGTAGATTAAGGGTTTTTTTATGACCATGTCTATTGTTACTGTAAATGTATTTTCATTTGTCTTGTCATTTTGTTAAGCACTTTGTGGCCTCTATGTCTGTGAAAGGCTATATAAATAAACATTATTTACTTACTTACTTTTACTGCTACGCACTACTTTGTTTAGGACTTAAAGGATTACAATAATTTACAATTAAATTTGTCATCATTATGAGGTCATGTCAAACACCAAAAAAAAAGTTTTCATTCTAGCTTTAGATTTTAGAGTCAAAAGTGTGAACATGAATCTACAAATTATTTTAACCACGACTCTTTCTTTACTACAGTAAACTCTGTACCTGAGCATCAACGAGGAGGTGCCGCATCAGGTTCATGGACTTCTGCAGCGACTCTTTCTCCGGAGGAGCATAGGCTTGCTCTGCCTGTTCCAGGGACTTGGGTCTGGTAACCATAAAGTTTGCAATCTGGTCATTTATGTTGTTCAGCGACTGCACAGCTACAGGGAGAGACAAAAGTAAAATATTAAAGATGCATTACTTTTATATTAATTTATTAGATTTTTCATAAAGCAGATATATTTAAGTGAACCACAAGCTTCTGTTGCATAAAAAGATATATTTCTTACATTTTAAAATGTTTAATGAACATCTTATTGCTTAGAAAAACAGAGACAATAAGACAATAGTTTTCTGCTGTCACCAACTTTCTCTTTCAACATCATCTCTGATTGAGAATGTTCCATTTCAGCCAAAGACCCATCCTGTTTTTGTTTCCCTGCTCTTTCCCCTGTGTGTCCCTGGCAAACCTCTCCTGTCAGGTTTCCTTAAAACCGTACAACTTTTACTGTACTTCCTGCATCTAAAATCCATACACACACTTCCTAAACACACTTCCCATTGAGAGACCCGAGGTCTGTGAAGGGTCATGGCAATTATTTCCGCTGGAAACTTAGGATAAACGAAGGCGGGAAGGCAAGGGTGATTTCCATATTAGGTTCAAAAAAGTGCATATTTTCAATTTTACATGAGTTTCTATTCTAACCCCTGAAGTGTCTTTCCGCTTCTTACCAGCATCTGCCTTCTTCTAAAACCTAAAAGTAACTTTTATAGTTAGAAAGGAAGTTGGGCGAATGGCCATCTCTCTAGAGGTTATTTTATACAAACCCTAAGCTATTAAATCTATTATGTTTTTCTTAAATCCTCTGTTGGCACATTTCTGCCAAATAAAGAAATGCAACCTGCCTAATCCCAGTGAGTAGGATGATTGGAGGCCAAGCAGCTGGATAAGGTATTTTCAGGATGCAAATGTAAAGCCTCTTTCAGACACAAACACCCATGCACAGAGAAAGAGACAGACACAGAGAGAGGAGAGAGAGAGGGGCTAGATTATGTGTTGCGTAACTACAAAATTCTATCACCACCATGGCTGACATTTCCAAGCAAACAAGCTTTGAGGAGGAAATTTGACAAGTCAGGATTGAAAGCAGAACAGATAAGAAAGAAACAAAAGACCTGAAGAGGAAGACAACCTCTCCCTGAGGTGAGAGTTGAGCTGAAGTCAGAATAATGAATAAGTGAATAGGGTGGTTTTGCCTGAATTGCAAACACTTTAGTAAGTCTGAGAGTCTAAAAAATCAGACACAAAATGATGGACCAAAGAACCCTATCAAATAAAGAGATTAGGTATTAAAAATCTATTAAACATTTTTAAAATTTGTCGATCAAAATGCATATTTCTGCATTTTTGCTTTTATGTTATAGCAGCATTAATTCATAAATTGATAACATAATCTGGTTTCATTCTGGGTTTAGAGGCGCAGATTTAATGCACAGCCACAGTGCCCTCTACTGGACAAAACTAAAACTTGTATACATTTCAGTTAAAGCCAGGTGTTGAACACAAAGAATAATAAGACAAACTGACCCGCAGATATTAATAGCCTATAAGGTTTTGGCATGAGGAAGCATTTAAAAAAAGAAAAAAAAATCTCATATTATGATCAGTTTCCCACTCTGGTTGTACTGACTGCTCGGGATATAATTATATATGTTTGCCTGCTCAAAAAACTTAATCTTAAAATAATCACATAATCTACATTCCAACCATTTTGAGTGATAAATAAAACATTGATTTCAAGAGCTTACATCACCCAAATAATATTTTTTTTTTTTTTTTTTTAAGTTTTGTCATTAGATGATTTTTTGATAAATATTCATTTGGTTAGCCTGAATAATTTGTAAATGTAGAGGTAATGATAATTGAACTGGAAACACTGACAACTAACAAACTATTCAGATTTCTCTGGTCTTTTTGTAATTATTCAAATTAGGCATCATGGAAGTGTGTATTTCTGGGAAAGTCTATAAAAATGACCATAAAAGATACAAAAAAGTTATAATAAAAGTTGTCTAAGTCTAAAACATACAGTCATATTTAGCAAAATGTAAAGTCAATAGAAAAAAAATCCAAATAAAGTTTCAAAGCTAAGTTGTTGGGTGGGTTATACATTTTCTAAAGGTTTCTCCAAAGATATATAGTGTGACTGAAAAACATAGAAGTTTTACTTATCAAGTGGTGATATGACAAGATATGACTGAAATTATATTTTGTTTATTATACTAAATGAAAAAATAACCCCAAAGGCTTTTCTAGATTTATAACAATACATGTTTAAGGAAAGCACACAATATTGTTCAAATTAAAATCCATAGTCATCGACCACAAAACCTAAAATATATGCTGAATTCAATAAAATTATTATTGTTTAAGTGAATAGTAACCCTTAATATGCTGACCTTTACCCTGCATATTGATTATTTAACATTGATTACCTCTCTGGTCACTGAGCCTCTGTAAGTTACAACTCTATGGTCTCAAAGTGTTATTTTAATGACAAACTATAAACCAGTTGAATAAGATTCTTAATCATTGGGTTTTAAAGCTCTAGCAGGATGGAAAAAAACTGGAAATGCAAAAGCAGAAGAGGCCATCTTTGGAACAGTGTCGCCACGGCAGCTTTTAATCTGTTTGATGATGTCGCGCCTGGAGGATGTATTGCAGGAAGTAGAAAGTTTTGAGTGTCCTGTCCTTGTTAGTTTTTCTGCTGTCTTCTGTTTCCTTTCAATTAATCAGTTGATCTACGGTATGTTTCCCATTGCTGCAAAGAAAGCCTGTTTATTAGAACACAATGTTTAAAACTTAATTCAGATGTAATCTTAGAGTTAATGTTTGGTTTATTTCATTGTTTCATGATTTGCTTAGATTAATGATTAAAATAAATGTGAAACCACATAGCAAGGTAGTGTTATTTGATTTCAATGGATAAATGGAAGCATATATGGGAATGAATACTTTGTCAATCTTAATATTCTTATATTAATGCTGAGAATATGGCCTCACTAAAGAGAGAAATCCTAAATGCAGAAAATGTTAATATGCTCACCCTTCTATGCTGGCATCCAAATTTCTATAAACACTGAGCTTAAATAAAAGTTAAGGACTGAAAGATCTATTCATTTATAATGTTGTTTTAGCAATTTAAAGTTTATTTTTTTTTTTTACAGAGAATAATGTTTAGAATGTATTTTATACATGCGTATTTATAGAGTTGTTAAATAAAGGATAGTGGCATCACGACAAAATAAAGAAAGATTTGTGTAGACCAGAAGAACTACAAAAAAAAGTATGCATCTTTAGCATCTATGCATCATATTTAGTTATATTAACAGAATTGATTAATGTAACTGAGGTAGGACGTGAAACAATTGTGTCAAAGTAACTAAATCGTCTTGAGTAGATGCAAAAGATGCATGAATAATTTTTTTCAGTCAGTTGAATTAAAATATTTCTAGTGACAGTTGTGTCATTTTTTAATGACAGAAAAAAAAACAGAGTTTTCAACTACAAAAATAATCATTAGTGCAGTTCTGCTCTGCAACTACCAAAAAACTGAGCATCATTCTAACCACAAATGTAAAAGAAAACATTGTCTTGAACAAGAATGCAAAAATTTATAGTGAGTGCAATTCTGCAAAACCTGAAATAGATTTCCCCTGAAGCTTGCCTTCGGCAAATATAAAACTGATAAAAGAGAGCCAGCGGTATAAGCTGAAGGGTAATAATAAATAAGGTTGACATTTTAATCATTTGATCTTAAAGCTCTTTGTTTTATGTTTGTCTCAACAGCATAAAAGCTAAAGGTGCCTTACATGTTCTTATTTCATACAAACTCCAGAATAGAAACTTTTAGAAATGCTGGAAAACATGGAGAACTATGAAAGAAATCCAATTAAAGATAATGGTAGAAAATATTTACATTTCCTGCTATATCATTATGGTGGGGGTTAAGAAGTGGTAGATCACAACGGATGTTAAAATGAGTGCAACATCCTGTATTCACCTATCAATATTGGGTCACTGTTATTTCTCACTCATTGCTTCTCCTCCCTTTCCTTTTATTTGGCTTCAGCTGATGTGGATTTGGAATTGGACAGCCATAAGTGAAACGTCTACCTTAAACCTTTTAAACAAATCCTCTAAGCTGTTTTTGCATTTGTACTGAAACAGAGTAACTAGCTCAGCTGCAGGAATTTCTGTCTTATTTTAAAAGGGTTTCACACAATCATACTTAAAATAATACCTTTCACATCTGCTGAAATATTTTTGTGCATGAACCTGATTCTTTCCAGTCTAAGATGTAAAATAAAAGCAATAAGGCTTTTTTTTCCAAATTATGTAGAGAAGAATGATGGGAGAAGATGGAGAAACTTTTTAACAGTGCTATACAATGCTGCCCCCTGTTGGTATAAGAAAAAATGAACCCTTGCTGGTCCTTTTACATTTAAAACTATGAGATCATTTTACCCCACCACAAAAATGAATCGAAAGGAGACATTATTCAGACGAGAATTGACTGCATGTTTCTCAGCAGATGATACATGGTGTATAAATAATTCTAAGAATTAGAAACCTCTAAAAACACAATCAGTAATATTAAACTGGTAAATATGTATAAAAAAGTTTCTCGTATATAACATAAAGAACCAATCAATCCACTTTCAAAACTTGAGCTGATCAATGAAATTAAAGATCCTGGCATAATAATACATGATAAAATAATTGTGTTTAAAGTAAATCAAAATATATGTGCTGATTATCATTTCATGATTAATTGATGAGGCAAAATAGTTCACAAGAGACATGTTAGCTTTCATGAATAAACATGTCAATTTCATACTGCTGATAAATGCTGACACATTATGCATCCATAAATCCACCTTACGCCTTCCCACCTCTAGTATTTGCACAAGATTTACATGATAGGGATGAAGGCGCAGAAAGAAAGAAGCACACATCACTGGTTTGGTGGAAGTGAACCTCAGGGGTCCTGCAGCTGTGAATCGGCAAGCAGAACCCTCATTTCCACAGAGCTCATTAAACCCAACTAATCATATCTGTTACTGGAGTACTGGGTGGAATAAAAGCAAAGCAGTAGATATGAGCTTTGCTTTCCTGGAGGTGTAGGGCTGTGCACTTTAAAATGCTCTGTGTATGTGTGCGTTCGCTTGTGGGTGTATTTATGCTTGTGAGTGCATGTTTGATCGAGATATTTGGCATTAACTCTTTTTTTTGTTGTTGTTGTTGTTGTTGTTCCCATTCATTCCTCCAGCACAGCATGCATCCCCCTCAAATGTTCCCCATTTTCTCTGCTCAGATTTCTGCAAAGCTTACTTCATATTTTTGTGTTTAATCTCATGTTTTATTTTGGTTTTGTTTTGTTTTTTGGAACAATGTTCTCAGTTTATTGAATGGATTACACTCTGGCTATTTTTCACCTTCCATTTGAGCATGAGAGATAACAGAGCATGATAATCAGAGAGAGAATCTGGTTCAGAGGCAGAAACAGACAAAAATTACAAAACAAATGCTGTTTATTGTGTGTGTCATGTCAGATCATCTGCTGGTATTGTGGCCTCACAAAGAGACCTTAGGCTCTATTGATATGAAAGGGAAATGTCTGCTGCTTTGAATGGTCTGTTTGTTTTTGAGTTAGGTCTGAGTCAACACAAAGCCTGCTAGCAGAACCAGGAAGACTTAAGTACGCACATCCCAGCGCAGAGCCTAAGAGTGAATAAACCGAGTTATGTGAGCTGCATTCATCTGAAAAGCCTCATCATAGAGAGTGGGTGGTCTGAGCATTTGCCTCTTCAAAACCTCTGAAGTACAAAAACGATCTCTACTTTCGTACTGTCAAAATTTGGATCTGGGACAGGCATCTAGAGGCATAAATATCTTTGCCTCCGCTTGTTTCAAAAAGAGACGCTTGTTTGTTTATCATTGCAAATCCCAAGATATAGACCTATAAGTTAAACACTAAACCTCTGTGTAACAGTTTTATTTAGAGGTGCAGCCTTTGTTTTCTGCATTGGGAAAAAACAAACTCACCATTTTGTCTTAAGAAGATTACAGATAAAAATGTATATATCTTTACTTCAGTGACCTAATTTTTAAACATAAAACATTTCCTTTTTCTTTGTCTTTCAAAATCAAAACTTGATTTAAAAAAGACTACGACTCCCCCCCACTAAAACACGGAGCACATCTGGCTATGGTTGATGATACAGAGGTCGCAACACAAAGTCTAGAACTCTCTTCCAGTCGAAATATAATGCAAATATAGTGATTGACAAAAAAAAAAATGTATTAACAGCAGAAATTTGTCAAATGAATGTTTGTGTGGCAGCTTACTTAACCTGCAATAAGGAAATTTGGGAGATATTTTGCTAAAAAATCATCTGTCCAGGAAAATTTTGTGGAAGTAAACACAGATGGAAGAGACGGCTTTTAAGGGGATCTTAAAACAATTACTCTGTTAGAGAAACATTTGATTATAACACAGTTGAAATCTTGAATCTCAAAGTAAGAAGCCATGCCATCCTGAGGGAAAAGGACACAATACAGATTTTAAAACAGATGGGACAGATACCTTAAACAGAAAGCCTGTAGCTGTATCATCAAGATAACAAAGACAACTGTTTTTTGTTTAGTGTTAGGCTCATAAGATAAGAAAGCGCTTTCTTTCCCTATGGTTTTGATTTTCCATTTTCTTTGCCCGGAAATTTTTTTTGCTGATGTCTGCATATTAGGTTAAAATAATAACTTAATTAAGCTGTACCAATTTACTAGTCAGAAATAGAATTCACTAAGGCTAGTCTTTTTCCGTTCTCAGTGGCTTAGCTTAATAAACATTATGGAAGAGGCAGTCTGTATTTTAACTTCCCATCCATCTACCACTTGTTTAGCATTAGCTTAAAGAAATGTTTGAGGTCAATCCTGTGGCGAGAAATCTAACTGCAAAGTATATTTATTGTGACTGGCACAATTAACAACAGTTTGACAGCCAAATCCTCACAAGTAGAATACTGGGACTGATTATGTGGAAACGGGAAGGCTTGCATGACCACTGTATGAATCAATAAGAAGAAGTCTGCTATTCTGGTAATAGAGTTGTTTAATTAATGCTGCACCCTAAGCTCATACACATAAAACTAACACTGTCAGTCAGAACTGCAGATTAGGTAACTAGTATTCAACTAGAGCAAGAATTTTAGATATCAAATTTGGTTCAAGTAACTGATTGTTATTGAGGTGAATTCACAGGCTGACTGGACTTGAACCACACTTCTTACTGTGTGCAAGGTTAACCCATCAAGCTACTGCTTGGAGACGGTATTTCCCCTGACTTTTTCAGCCACACTCTAAAATTACCATATAAATCTTTGGTTTATGAGCTCATATTGGTTCTGGAGTCTTTGCTATTACAGCTTTTGTTTTGGGCTTCAGTTGTGTGTTTCAAATGTACAATAATCAGTCTTTAGGAGCTCTTGCTTGTGTTATGGTTTGTGTGTTTCTTTTCATTTTCCCATTATTCTTGAATCTAGACTTAAATATGTTCCTCTAAATGTCAGAAATTAGTTGAAAAGAAAAGGTTTTGAAAATTGAAAATATATGTCCACATCCTTTGTTCGTGTTTTATGTTGTGATGCATAAAAAATAAACACTGGATTAAGGTGTGTGGTGCTATTTGTGCACAGGAGGGGTGGGATGTGATTAACACCTGACAGGACAGTTTACTTTCACAGTAAGCTGATAAAGCTGCATGCCTTGAGGTTGCTGCCACAAAAAATACACAAGACTGAATCATCTGTCCACGTAAAGATTAAAAGTTTAAACCAATTGGTCAGTTTTATCAAAATCTAATTTAGATCCAGTTTTAAAATGTAAAATACTACAACTTCAAGAACACGAATAAGGTTTCATTGTATTTTTGTCTCTTTTCTATTGATTAATATCTCTCAGGAAAATTAGTACTTGTAAATAAATGCATTTTCTGTTATAAATACTGCTTGTGTTAATGCTAGCCATCACATCTGTTTAATTACAGCCTTTAAGTTTTGTGTTTTTTTGCTAATAGTAAGGACTTAGCAGCCAACTTTCTTTAATGTAAATTTGAACAGCGATGTTTTAAGATTTGTTTTTCACTGTTTTGTTTAAGCGTCAATGTGCCATTTGATTCTGAGCATTTACTAAATTCTAATGTTTATTTCACATTAAAAAAGTAACAGAATCTTGTAAGAAGGTGGGTGAAACCCACAGAAATTATATTTTAGAACAAATTTGACTGTCTTTATCCATGTGTGTTGTCTTTGAAAATAAATAATATTTTTGAAACGCCTCTCTGGCATCAGGTCTTTAGATGTTAGTCTTTTCATATAAAGTTGGAGGAAATTATTAGGGTTTTTCAATAACATTTCACAACATTTTAAACTACCAATAAGGAATTAAAAGCCATGGGCAACCATGCAACACTGGCGTATACTTTAAAAAGGAAAAGCTCTGAAGATGTGCAAGCTTAAAAAGTTAAGCTAATTAGATCTTGTTAAGGTTCTGAAGATCAAACTGTCCTGCAGGATATACTCAGGAGGATTTATCAGGCTTTAGATCTATGCTGCACTCACAAGGAGACATCAGAAGAGACCTTTAGCGTTTCCTGAAATCAAAACTTGAGATCAGGAAATTGCAAAAATCCTACTTAAAAACTTCTGTGCTCTTTGGAAACACATTAACACAGCAGTGTTCATGATGGCATATACTGTAAAAGCATGCAGTGGTTGAAAATGGCTGAAGGAACAGAAAGATATTTAAAGGGGCTGTCACGATATTTACTCTCTTGTCATTTTTACCACGTGTTTTTCTTAATGCAATGATAGTTACACTTCAGTGTTCTATACGTGCAACCAGGTAGTGTGATTATCTCCATCAGAAAGGACAACGTGTGCACATTGTTGCATGAGGTGAAGAAATGATCTCCTTATGTGACTGCTGCAATGTTTTAGGGCAGAAAAAATGAATCGTATTAATAGTGATTAATCTATTATTGAAATAATTGTAAACTGATTTAGTGATTGATTAATAGTTAAATGGAGTATAGACTGTGAAACATGCCTTTAGCTGACAGAGCAACCCACTTAGACCAAGATTGTAAAAATAAAATATCTAAACATTTTAAATTCAAGATAAATAACAACCTTTTCGTCTTTCAATATACTCTATCTAGAAATCCTCAAGTGGAAAAGTTTTGGTTTCACCTTGTTTAATTTTGTAAAAAATCGTCTTTAAGGAGCCTTTGGCTATTCGATAATTAATCGAAAAAATAATCAACAGATTCATAATTTTGCAAAAATTGTTGGTTGCAGACCTAAATATCTTCGAAGCAATCAGTGTAGCTTTAATTAAGGTTCACATGCTCAGCGCATCTGATGTATGACAGCAGCTGTGGAGATTTTTAACATGTTGTAAACTGATATGAAAGGCAGACAAATAAAACATTATCATCTCAATGACTAGGTGTATTCAGTGAAGTTCATAAACAATTTAACAATCTGTAGTTTTATTTGGTCTTTAAACAAAAATAGAATTCAGTTCTTAAAAGCTTGATCACAATACAGTTCAATACAATTCTTTAAAACCTTTTTCAAAAACTCCATTTACTCTGTGGGTGAAAGCATGGTAGCAGCATTGTGTCTCTTAGCGGTCACAGAAGGGCTTCAAACACTAGCAAAGCAATCTAACAAATAGAAGCATTATAAGTCAGAATCCTTTGCCCCACCTGACTGCCCACCAGTGGGAAAACTTAACATTAATGAACAGATATTAAGGGTTTCATCAATGGTTGGAAAAAGACTTTAATATCTGAAATAGAATTTTTCAGCCCTCTAAGCACCACAGAGGAAAGGGATTCATTTTCATTACAGATGGCTGACATCAGGAAAAAACATTATTACAGCAATTGTACGATGGGAAAATGAAACAGCTTTGTTTGTTTTGTAAAACTGCTAAATATATTTAAAGCACAAACCACACAGGTGAATCCCACAGACCAAGTTGGCTTTCCTACTTTCTGTAAGGGCTATGTCAGGTTTTAAAGGATTTTCAGCCTCCTCTGCCACCACTACACCTCAGCTAGAGTCAGGTAACTACCTTGGGCAGCAAGACCTTTGAGATAATTACAATGAAAGGTGTGGACCTTTTACACATGCACACAATATAAACATATTGTGACTGTTTTTGCTGGAAGATTTCTCTGATATGCTATAGGTACCTAACTTTATATAACACATTTACAAATAAGGTCATTCAACCATCAGTGCAGGTAGGGTTTATCAACAAAAAGCTCAATCTAGAGGCTGTAAGCATCACACAAATACACCAAGGAACATTTTAATAGCTCAAAATAAGTAAAATCACAGCTAATTTCTTCAAAATGATAACATTATCTAACTTTAAATGAATATTTGGGGTTTATAAATTCTTCAGTCTCTTCACACCAAGCATCTTTAGTACTTCAAGGAAACATTTTTCATGCTATAACATTCAAATTATGAATTCTAATTATTTCTTATGTGCAAAGGTGACCAATACATTAATGTATTTTTGTTTGTTTGTCCAATATTTTATAAAACCCACAAGAGCTTTTCTGTAGAGTTCTACTCAGGTAAAAGAGATGGCCAGTCAAGTATCTTTCATAGATTCCTCTGAAACTATACTTTGGTGCACTACGAAATACGCATTGTTCTATTAGTCTTAAGATGCCCTAGGTTCAGTTTCCTGACAGACATGAGGTATCTTTTTCCCAGAAATCCATGATACTTAAATGAACCCCCAAAACACAGTGGCTGTACAAAACAAGCTGGTATTGCTGTCCGAATATTCAACAACCTGCTGTCTTATGAATCTGCAACCATAGATAAATTCATTTTTGGGCTACTTCACCTGCACGGGTGACTAAATCTTTAATATGTAAAAGGACAAACAATACCACTGCTGTATCTCAGTGCTTTCCTTTATTTACTTGTTAGAGGGATATGATAATTTCTGGAGAAATTCTGGACAATCTTCTTGCTTAAGACATTTTTCTACCATCAAAGGTCTGGGTATTTTTTGTGTTGTTTGATTACTTTACTTCAAATACTTGACACTCGCTCTGTGATCTGTGTATAGGTTTAAAACCTAAGTCTTTATCACTCATCAGCAATCCCTCGTCTGACAGAAGCAAGCTTGGCAGAGATGACTACTCTGGATAGGAGAGCAAAGAAACCAAAAGTGTGGAAGTAAAAGGAAAGGAAAGGAAAGCAACAAGGATTGACATGAGTGGCAGAGAAATTGTGCCGCTGCTGATGCATCATCCACCTGCTACTGAGGATTAATGCAGCTAAACAGGAAACACTTGCAATTTAAGTACCAAAATAGAAAGCTGTGAATGTTAAGTATGGTTATGCTTGACTATGAATTACTAATCAGAGAAAATAAAGGTCTTAGGTTTTTCCTAAATGTGAAGACTGATGTAAAACACTCTATTTCACCTTTAACTTTAAGGCTACAACACAGGAACATTTTATAAACCTCAACTATTCCATTTAACAGATAGAAAAGAATTTTACATTTGACTTCTAGAAATATCCATTTACATGCTGGTAATATCTAAAATGGAGGCTGATTTGACTGAAAACTCGTATGTACAAAAATATCTTTTAGCAGATGCCTCAGAGGATGTGACTCCCTGCCTGCTAGTTAACATCCAATCCTGACAGTTTGTCACCCTCTGCTGTGCTACACCATGGGCTGACAGGATAATCAGAAGGGACCAATAGATCCACTGAGAGCCTTCAAGTTTTTTTGTACATGGGTCAGCCGATGATGTCAACAGAAATCAACCGACAGTAAAGCATTTAATGGAGGGAACCTTCTTTTCTGTCAGCAGGAATGTAAACCAGAAGACTAAAAATTCCCAACATATTAAAACCAAATCCTGTAATAGAAATACTATTTTTGTTTCTCCAATTTGCTACCTCTATGTATTTTTTTACTATTAATTATTGAACATTTTTTTTTCTTGCTAAGTTGTCTCTCTTTTCCTTCTACTGTGGAACTAACTTTTATACTTTTGGGTTTTTATGATATTTTGCCTTCTGCTCAAGTTTTTGCCAATTTTTTACTGGCTTTGCCACTGTCATACTGGAATTTCCCCACCGAAGGGACAATAAAGTGATTTTTTTATATCTAATCTCTAAAAACATCGCTTCCATACCATTGCAAGGTTGTTGTTTTTTTTCCATTAATTTCTGGGAAGGATTATTGTTATACAAAAAAAAAAAAAAAATCAAATATAAAGGAACATATTATATTCACTTTGTCTTCTCCACCCTTCATCACTACATAGCATTCTTTTAAGATCAGAATTGTAACACAGATGAATAAATAATAAAACACAGCCTTGCTTCTAAAGACCGTAGTAAAAATTTAAATCCGTGCTCCAAACATCAAAAGCTAAACAAGGTTAAATCTGTAGACTAAATCGGCTTTCACTTAATTTAAAGCTGTATTGACGCTAACGAATCTTACATCGTTTGTCAGTTTTATTTTCCATACAGATTTGTAGCTATTGATGACTGCCCTACAAAAATAAATGTTTTTGATGATTTTCACGATTGACTCAAGTCTTGGAAGGAAGAT